>NC_135668.1:55808121-55810621 GCF_964188315.1 Podarcis muralis
TGCCTGCCTTCCTTCCTTCTTCCAGGTAGACCGTGTAAGAACCTGGCGCTTTGTATAGAAGCGCCAGGCGGCCGCAGGCAGGCAGGCAGGCAGGCAGGCAGGCAGGCAGGCAGGCAGGCAGGCAGGCAGGCAGGCTGGCTGGACGTCCCCTGCCTGCCTTCTTCCAGGTAGACCGTGTAAAAACCTGGCGCTTTGTATAGAAGCGTCAGGCGGCCGCAGGCAGGCAGGCAGGCAGGCAGGCAGGCAGGCAGGCAGGCAGGCAGGCAGGCAGGGTGGCCGTCCCCTGCCTGCCTGCCTCCCCCGCCCCCAGGTAGACCGGGTAATAACCTGGCCCTTTTTTTTAGGAGCGCCCTCGTGTGGCCAGCATGGTAAGGGCAGGGCAGCCGTCTTCCTCTTCTTCTTCTTCTTCTTCTTCTTCTTCCTCTTCTTCTTCTTCTTCTTCTTCTTCTTCTTCTTCTTCTTCTTCTTCTTCTCCTTCTCCTTCTCCTCCTCCTCCTCCTCCTCCTCCTCCTCCTCCTCCTCCTCCTCCTCCTTTGTCGTATCCCCACTGTTGTCAAGATCATGCGTGCATGCGTCTGTGCATTCGAGCGGTCGAAATGGGGGATGCGTGAGTGTTTGTGTGTGTGTTGGCATTCCTGCCCGCCCGCCCGCCCACCCGCCCGCCGCCGCCCTCTCTCTCCGTGATCTATTTTGGGTCTGTCTCTCTCTCCCCCACCCGCAAGCACATCGCCACGACAAACCACGACATCGCCAAGGGCGGCCTTCGTGGCGACAGCTGCCGTAGACCTCGGTGAGTTTGTAGACCGCCGCTTGGCAGCAGAGCAGCAGGTAGGCGATGGAGGAGACGGGTGGGGTGGGGTGGGGCGGGGCGTGCCTTCGTGCGTACGTGCGTACATGTCCTTGCAGGGAGGGCAAGGGATCAACCTTGGCGATGTTGTGGGCGGGGGTGGTTTCCTTGGTGTGCGTGTGTGCGCGTTGGAGTGATATCTTGTGTCCATCTCTCTGTCCCTGTCTGTCTCCCCTGCACACAAGCGTGTGTGCGGTGTACTTGGCTCCTGTGTCTCTGTCTCTCTCCCTCCACACAAGCAAATGCTGTGTTTGAGTGTCAGCTTAGTGTGAGAGAGAAATTTTGTGCCCTTCTGTCTCTCCTCTCCTCTCCCGCAAACGACTTTTTGTCTTTGTTTTTGTGTGTGTGTGTGTGTGTGAGAGAGAGAGAGAGAGAGAGAGAGGAGAGACAGAGAGATTTGGTTTCTGCCTGCCTGCCTCTGCCTGCCCCTCTCTCTCTCTCTCTCTCTCTCTCTCTCTCTCTCTCTCTCTCTCTCTCGTCTCTCTCTCCCTCTCCCTCTTTCCCTCCCTCCCTCCCTCTCCCTCCCCCCCCCCGCAATCAAGTGTGTGTGAGAGCGCACGAGTGATTTGGTGCTTGTCTTTCTGTATCCCTGTGTCTCTGCATGCTCCCCCTCCCACAAAGGAACGCCCGCCCGCCAAGACTTTTCTCCCTTGCCGTCCCTGCAAGGACGGACGCACGCACGCACGCATGAACGCACGCCCTCACCCGTCCCCTCCATCGCCTACCTGCTGCACTGCCGCCAAGCGGCGGTCTACAAAGTCACCGAGTTCTACGGTAGCTGTCGCCACGAACCCCACCCACCCTTGGCGATGTCGTCGGGTTACAGCGACCACGTAGACCTGGAGGCTCCATGGGGGGGGGGGGGCGCGCGCACGGGCCGGTAGACCGGGAAGTCCTACGACCTCCACAGTAGACCGGCAAGACGCAGCCTCTCCGGCGGGTAGACCGGGGCCCCGGCGAGTAGATTGTCCGACCGGGAAGCCCCCACGGCCGCGGAGGCAGACCGGCAAACTCCAGCCGTCGGGACCGGTAGACCGGAGGGGAGCCGACGGTCGGGAGACCGGGCAACGGCGCCAGCCCCTCCGGCCGGGAGACCGGGCTTCCCGAGGTCCGGCGCCCAGTAGACCGCCCAGCGGTTGCGCACCGTGCTCCAGGTAGCCCGGCAGAGCCGCGCTCTCCGGAGGGTAGACCGGGAAGCCCCGACGAGCTCGGAGGAAGACCGGCAAACCCCAGCTTTCCCAGCTGGTAGACCGGAGGGGAGCCGAGGGCCGGGAGACCGGGCAACGCCGCCAGCCCCTCAGGCCGGTAGACCGGGCTCACCGAGGTCCGGCCCCCCCCCCGTAGACCGGCCAGCGGTTGCGCGCCGTGCGCCAGGTAGCCCGGCAGAGCCGCGCTCTCCGGTGGGTAGACCGGGAAGCCCCGACGATCTCGGGAGGAAGACCGGCAAGCCCCAGCCTTCCCGGCCGGTAGACCGGAGGGGAGCCGAGGGCCGGGAGACCGGGCTTCCCGAGGTCCGGCGCCCAGTAGACCGGCCAGCGGTTCTGCGCCGTGCTCCAGGTAGTCCGGCAGAGCCGCGCTTTCGGGTGGGTAGACCGGGAAGCCGCATGTTCTCGGAGGAAGACAGGCAAGACCCGGCCTGCCTGGCTGGTAGAC
>NC_135668.1:55823121-55828121 GCF_964188315.1 Podarcis muralis
GCTTTGTATAGAAGCGCCAGGCGGCCGCAGGCAGGCAGGCAGGCAGGCAGGCAGGCAGGCAGGCAGGCAGGCAGGCAGGCAGGCAGGCTGGCTGGACGTCCCCTGCCTGCCTTCTTCCAGGTAGACCGTGTAAAAACCTGGCGCTTTGTATAGAAGCGTCAGGCGGCCGCAGGCAGGCAGGCAGGCAGGCAGGCAGGCAGGCAGGCAGGCAGGCAGGCAGGCAGGGTGGCCGTCCCCTGCCTGCCTGCCTCCCCCGCCCCCAGGTAGACCGGGTAATAACCTGGCCCTTTTTTTTAGGAGCGCCCTCGTGTGGCCAGCATGGTAAGGGCAGGGCAGCCGTCTTCCTCTTCTTCTTCTTCTTCTTCTTCTTCTTCCTCTTCTTCTTCTTCTTCTTCTTCTTCTTCTTCTTCTTCTTCTTCTTCTTCTCCTTCTCCTTCTCCTCCTCCTCCTCCTCCTCCTCCTCCTCCTCCTCCTCCTCCTCCTCCTTTGTCGTATCCCCACTGTTGTCAAGATCATGCGTGCATGCGTCTGTGCATTCGAGCGGTCGAAATGGGGGATGCGTGAGTGTTTGTGTGTGTGTTGGCATTCCTGCCCGCCCGCCCGCCCACCCGCCCGCCGCCGCCCTCTCTCTCCGTGATCTATTTTGGGTCTGTCTCTCTCTCCCCCACCCGCAAGCACATCGCCACGACAAACCACGACATCGCCAAGGGCGGCCTTCGTGGCGACAGCTGC
The DNA here is from genome assembly GCF_964188315.1 of Podarcis muralis. Lineage (NCBI taxonomy): Eukaryota > Metazoa > Chordata > Lepidosauria > Squamata > Lacertidae > Podarcis > Podarcis muralis. The sequence goes on from NC_135668.1 coordinate 55,823,854, forward strand.
CGTAGACCTCGGTGAGTTTGTAGACCGCCGCTTGGCAGCAGAGCAGCAGGTAGGCGATGGAGGAGACGGGTGGGGTGGGGTGGGGCGGGGCGTGCCTTCGTGCGTACGTGCGTACATGTCCTTGCAGGGAGGGCAAGGGATCAACCTTGGCGATGTTGTGGGCGGGGGTGGTTTCCTTGGTGTGCGTGTGTGCGCGTTGGAGTGATATCTTGTGTCCATCTCTCTGTCCCTGTCTGTCTCCCCTGCACACAAGCGTGTGTGCGGTGTACTTGGCTCCTGTGTCTCTGTCTCTCTCCCTCCACACAAGCAAATGCTGTGTTTGAGTGTCAGCTTAGTGTGAGAGAGAAATTTTGTGCCCTTCTGTCTCTCCTCTCCTCTCCCGCAAACGACTTTTTGTCTTTGTTTTTGTGTGTGTGTGTGTGTGTGAGAGAGAGAGAGAGAGAGAGAGAGGAGAGACAGAGAGATTTGGTTTCTGCCTGCCTGCCTCTGCCTGCCCCTCTCTCTCTCTCTCTCTCTCTCTCTCTCTCTCTCTCTCTCTCTCTCTCGTCTCTCTCTCCCTCTCCCTCTTTCCCTCCCTCCCTCCCTCTCCCTCCCCCCCCCCGCAATCAAGTGTGTGTGAGAGCGCACGAGTGATTTGGTGCTTGTCTTTCTGTATCCCTGTGTCTCTGCATGCTCCCCCTCCCACAAAGGAACGCCCGCCCGCCAAGACTTTTCTCCCTTGCCGTCCCTGCAAGGACGGACGCACGCACGCACGCATGAACGCACGCCCTCACCCGTCCCCTCCATCGCCTACCTGCTGCACTGCCGCCAAGCGGCGGTCTACAAAGTCACCGAGTTCTACGGTAGCTGTCGCCACGAACCCCACCCACCCTTGGCGATGTCGTCGGGTTACAGCGACCACGTAGACCTGGAGGCTCCATGGGGGGGGGGGGGCGCGCGCACGGGCCGGTAGACCGGGAAGTCCTACGACCTCCACAGTAGACCGGCAAGACGCAGCCTCTCCGGCGGGTAGACCGGGGCCCCGGCGAGTAGATTGTCCGACCGGGAAGCCCCCACGGCCGCGGAGGCAGACCGGCAAACTCCAGCCGTCGGGACCGGTAGACCGGAGGGGAGCCGACGGTCGGGAGACCGGGCAACGGCGCCAGCCCCTCCGGCCGGGAGACCGGGCTTCCCGAGGTCCGGCGCCCAGTAGACCGCCCAGCGGTTGCGCACCGTGCTCCAGGTAGCCCGGCAGAGCCGCGCTCTCCGGAGGGTAGACCGGGAAGCCCCGACGAGCTCGGAGGAAGACCGGCAAACCCCAGCTTTCCCAGCTGGTAGACCGGAGGGGAGCCGAGGGCCGGGAGACCGGGCAACGCCGCCAGCCCCTCAGGCCGGTAGACCGGGCTCACCGAGGTCCGGCCCCCCCCCCGTAGACCGGCCAGCGGTTGCGCGCCGTGCGCCAGGTAGCCCGGCAGAGCCGCGCTCTCCGGTGGGTAGACCGGGAAGCCCCGACGATCTCGGGAGGAAGACCGGCAAGCCCCAGCCTTCCCGGCCGGTAGACCGGAGGGGAGCCGAGGGCCGGGAGACCGGGCTTCCCGAGGTCCGGCGCCCAGTAGACCGGCCAGCGGTTCTGCGCCGTGCTCCAGGTAGTCCGGCAGAGCCGCGCTTTCGGGTGGGTAGACCGGGAAGCCGCATGTTCTCGGAGGAAGACAGGCAAGACCCGGCCTGCCTGGCTGGTAGACCGGAGGGGAGACGAGGGCCAGGAGGCCGGGCAACGCCGCTGGCTCCTCTGGCGGGTAGACAGGGCTTCCCGAGGCCCGGGGCCCAGTAGACCGGCCAGCCGTTCAGTGCCGTGCGCCAGGTGGTCCGGCAGAGCCTCTCTTTCCGGGGGGGTAGGCCGGGAAGCGAAGCCCCGGCGAGCTCGGAGGAAGACCGGCAAACCCAAGCCTTCCCGGACGGTAGACCGGAGGGGAGCCGAGGGCCGGGAGACCGGGCAACGCCGTCTGCCCCTCCGGCGGGTCGACCGGGAAGCTTCCCTTCCTCGGAGGTAGACCGGCAGGACCCAGTCTCCACGGCCAGCAGAGCCCAGGGCCGGGAGACCGGGCACCGCTGCCAGCCCCGGGCCAGACCTTCGGTCGGTAGACCGGGAGGCCCCCTTGTTCTCGGAAGGAGCCCGGCAAGGCCCAGCCTCCCCAGTCGGCAGACCGGGGGGGACTCCGTTCGCGGGCCCGGCCGCCGCCTGGAGGACCGGGGCCTTCGCGAGTAGACCGGGCGGTCGGCGGGCCTCGGGCAGGGTAGACCGGGGAGGACCGGGAAGCCCCAGCCGCCTCGGCCGGGCGGAGAACGGGGGGACCGGCAGCGGACAGACCTCCCAGCGGTAGACCGGAAAAGCCTTCCGTCCTCGGAAGGGGACCGCCACGTCCCAGCTTCCCTGGCCAGCTCCTCCGGCGGGGAGCTAGATCCGGCCGCCCCCCAGGACAGGAAAACGGCCAGCGCTTCCCCTCCTTCTGCCGGGAAGACCGGCCGAGCCACCCCCGCTTGCCGGCCGGTAGACCGGGGCCCCCGGCAACCTCGCCCCCTGGACCGGGCAGGGGCCGGACCCACGCAGGCAGACGCCCGGAAGCCTGCCCTTCCCCGGCCTTCGCACCCTCCGCCAACCGCTCTCGCCTCGCCTCCCTTTTCGGAGGTAGACCGGCAAGCCCCAGTCTCCCCGGCCCCGGCTAGTAGACCGGGCAGCGGTACCAGTCCGGCCGTCAGGTGGACCGGCACCTCCCAGCCCCAAGCAGGGGAGACCGGGAAGCCGTCTGTCCTCGAGGTAGAGCTGGAAGCCCCAGCCCGGCAGGCAGGCAGGCAGGCAGGCAGGCGTGAGCGTGGACGCGAGGAGCCCACCGGGCCTCCGTCGGGACGGCCGGGAAGTCTCCCTTCCTCGGAGGTAGACCGGCAAGACCCAGCCACCCCGGCCGGCAGACTGGAGGGGAGCCCAGGGCCGGGAGACCGGGGTGACCGTGGACGCGAGAAGCAGACTGGGCCTTCGCTGGGTAGACCGGGAGGCCGCCCGTTCCCTGAAGGGGGCCGGCAAGGCCAGGCCTCCCCGGCCGGACGGCAGACTGGGGGGGGGACAGCGGTCGCAGGCCCGCCCGCCCGCCGCCGGGAAGACCGGGGCCCTCGCGAGTAGACCGGGCGGTCGGCAGGCCTCCGGCAGGTAGACCGGGGAGGACCGCAAAGCCCCAGCCGCGGGAAGACCGGCCGAGCCACCCCCGCTTGCCGGCCGGTAGACCGGGGCCCCCGGCAACCTCGCCCCCTGGACCGGGCAGGGGCCGGACCCACGCAGGCAGACGCCCGGAAGCCTGCCCTTCGCCCGCCTCCGCCCGTCGCCGAGAAGCAGAGGCCGGGCGCCGGGAACGGTCTACCGCCGCCCCGGAGCATGGGTAGACCGGCACGACCGGGGAGCCGCGGAGCCTCTTGCCGGAGTGAGCCTGCCGCGTCTGGCCGCCAGGGGCTTCCGAGACGCCGGCCTCTCGCGGCGCCGGCGCCCGGGCCCGCGCCCTGGCGCACGGGTAGACCGGCACGACCGGGGTTTCACGGAGCCTTTTGCCGGAGTGAGCCTGCCGCGTCTGGCCGCCAGGGGCTTCCGAGACGCCGGCCTCTCGCGGCGCCGGCGCCGGCGCCCGAGACGCCGTCCGCTCTCGCCGGGCAAGGACGGCATGCGCGCGGAGATTTCTGGCGACAGGGTTTTCAGGACCCTCTGGAGAACCGCAGACGACCCAACCGCGCTCCCCGGCCAGTGTGGACCCACGGCGGGGGCAGGCGCGGCGTCTGACGCGGTACTTCTGGTTGAACCGAAGACGACCCAACCGCGCTCCCCGGCCAGTGTAGACCCACGGCGGGGGTAGGCGCGGCGTCCGACGCGGTTCTTCCGGGGGGAACCGAAGACGACCCAACCGCGCTCCACGGCCAGTGTAGACCCACGGCGCGGGGCAGGCGCGGCGTCCGACCCGGTTCCCTCGGAGCAGCGGTGAGCAGCCTCCTTCTCCGACCCCGTGCCACTGGCCTTCGGGTCTCTGCCGGGAGAGGGGCGGCGAGGTGGGAGAGCGGCTGGCGGCGGGCTGCGATCCCGGCTCCAGGACCTGCGACCCTCGAGCGGCCCCTGTGCTCCCGTGGCCGCGGCAGCGTTTCCCAGCTTCTCGCGGGAGTGAGGGTGGGGACTGCCCCGCGGTGGGGCGGACCCCGCGCTTGGTAGTGGGGACAGGGCCCACGTCGCTACCCCGGCCTCCCGGGCAGCGACGGTC
>NC_135668.1:55847514-55852514 GCF_964188315.1 Podarcis muralis
ACCGTGGCGCGAAGTTCGTCTCCCGGCACGTAGATGGCCCCTTTACGGATGAGCAATCCATCTCGTAGCTGGAAACCGTCGGCCGCTGCTTCGCCCCTGTGCACCTCTGCGATCTTTGCTTGCGCGAAGGAGTCCCCTTGCAACGCTCGTCGCACCGCCTCCAGATCCACGGTTGCCGCGGCGCACGCCCACACTGTTGGTGCGAAGATGTGCATGGCGGCCGCTGGCGTTGCTTCCTCCAGATACTGTGGCTTGCGGGAGAGAGCGTCCGCCATGATGTTGGTGTCCCCCGGGACATACTCTATTCGGAAGTCGAAGTTCGCAAAGAACTCAGCCCAACGTATCTGCCTCTGGTTCAGGAACTGTGCCGTGCGCCAGTGCTCTAGGTTCTTGTGGTCCGTGCAAACCTGCACCGTGTGCTTGGCGCCGATCAGAAAGTGCCTCCACGCCTTGAACGCTGCATGAATGGCCAGCAACTCCCTGTCCCATATGGTGTAGTTCTGCTCGGACTTGCTGAGCTTCCTGGAGTAAAACGCTCCCGGTCGCCACACCCCCTGCGGGTCTTTCTGCAGCAGGACCGCCCCCACGGCTCTGTCCGAGGCGTCAGTCTCCACCCTCATCGGCTTGCTGGGGTTGACATGAAGCAGCTGCTCTTCCGACGCGAAGAGACGCTTGAGTGCCTGAAAGGACTGTTCCGCCTGCTCTGTCCAAATGAACTTCTTTTTCTTGGAGCTAAGCGTGTCAGTGATGGCCGCCGTCTGCATAGCGAAGCCCTTGATAAACTTGCGATAGAAGTTCGCAAAGCCGACAAACCGTTGGACCTCCTTCCGGTTGCGCGGGCTCTTCCAATCCAACACCGCTCGAACCTTGGCGCTGTCCATGGCGAGCCCCTTGTCAGACAGCTTGTAGCCCAGAAAATCCACCTCCGTCACGTCAAATTGGCACTTCTCCAGCTTGGCGTAGAGCCTATGGTGCTTCAGCCTGTTCAGTACTTCCTTGACGTGTTTGTCATGCTCCTGTTGCGACTCCGAAAAGATCAGGATGTCATCTAAGAAACAGACGCACGTCTTGTAGAGAAGTCCCGCCAACACGTGATGCATGAATGCTTGAAAAACGTGGGAGCCATTTTGCAATCCAAAAGGCATAACTCTATATTCGTAGGTCCCCAGTGGCGTGAACATGGCTGTTTTCCACTCGTCTCCCTCCCGCATGCGAATGAGGTTGTACGCACCTCGCAGATCCAATTTGGTGAACACTCTGCCCTTCCGCACCTTTGCGAGGAGGTCGTCAATTCGGGGCATGGGGAAGTCCGACGGCTTAGTCACACTGTTCAAGGTCCTGTAATCCACTACGAGCCTCTTTTGGGGCGTATCCCGCTTCTTAACGAAGAACACCGGGCTGCCTCCCACCGCCTTGGACTCTCGGATGAAACCGCGCTCCAAATTATGATCTATGAACTCCTTGAGTTCTTGCAGCTCGTCCTCTGACATGGAATACAGTTTCCCCTTAGGCAGCGCCGCCCCTGGCAGCAGGTCAATCTTGCAGTCATATGGCCTGTGAGGGGGTAGCCTGTCTGCCTCCTTCTCGCAGAAAACTTCCAAAAATTCTGCGTACTTGTGGGGAATCGCTTGCAGCGTGCCTAGCAGTAGCTGTGACTCCTCTTCCTCTCCTTCCTGCCTGGGCACGATGCAGTGTTCAGCACAAAAGGAAGAGCCGAAGGTCAGCTGCCTCTGGTACCAAGCCAGCGTTGGGCTGTGTTTGTCCAGCCAACTCATGCCCAACACAATGGGCGTGTCCGACAATTGAGTGACGTTGAAGCTGATGACTTCTTGGTGATTCCCAAGTCGCATCACCATCGGTGGCGTCTGCTGCACCACTTGCCCTCCTAGCAGCTCCCTGCCATCCACCGTGACCACCTGCAAGGGCAGTGTGGCCGGCAGCAACTGTATAGCATGCTGGTTGACAAAGTCCTGCCCCATAAAGTCCGCATTGCTGCCTAAGTCAATGGTGATTGGCACGTCCATGGTGATGCCATTGGGCAGCTGGAGCGACGCGGTGAGCCTCACCACTGGTTTGGGCGGGAGGGGGTTCACGGGCTGTAAAATCTCTGGGGACTGCATCATTAATACGTCTGGCTGGGCCCCAGTGCCTCTTCCTCCAGCCAGACAGCGTCGTTTCCCTGCTGTGGTTCTCCTTGCTGCGTTGCTGCAGTCGCCATTGCTGAGGCTGCAGTGAGCTTGTGGAGCCTCTGGGGACACTCTTTCGCCATATGCCCTGGCTCCTCACAGACGTAACACTTCCTGTTCCCTCTAGGAGGCTTCGCTTTCACTGCTGCTGGTGCTAGGGCTCTGGTTGCTGACTGAGCCCTGGCACCTCCAACCTCCATCGGTTCAGCTCCTCCCCCTGGCGGAGGCGTGGATTGCGTACGTGCTGCTTCTCTGGGAAAGAAGGAGGAGCCCCTGGCTGGTTCGCGCCCTCCACGCCCTTCGTCCCTGCTCCACGGACGTCCTTCCAGCCGTACCCCCACTGCCAGCGCCCTCTGCACGACCTCCTGGGTGGTCCGGGGTCTCTCCCCCCTCGCAATCTCATCTTTTACAGAGCTGTTTAGTCCCTCCCAGAAAAGGTCTCTTACAGGGGTCGCATCTCTGTCCCATTCTAGGGCACTGGCCAAGGCGAAAAAGCGGGCATGGTACTGCCGTACGCTGGCCCTTCCTTGCTTCAGTCCATGAATCTGTTGCCGAGCAAGATCCACGTCAATGCTTGATAAAAAACACGCATCCATCGCTTTGATAAAGGCATTCGCATTTTGGAGCGCCGGATCGTTATCCCTCCATAAATTGCGCAGCCATGCTCTGGCATCCCCATGCAGATAAGACATGATGAACCCCACTTTCTCTTGCTCATCTCTAAAATCTTTACTCAGCAGTTGCAGTGCACACAGTACGTCTGCTTTAAAATTGGGATACTGTTGCAGGTTCCCATCGAAGTGAGAGACCAGACCGCCTGTGCGTCTCCCCAACCCAATCCCCTCTGGTTTGGGTGTCTGTTGCCCTTGCTTCGTAAGCACTTCCAACCTGACCTGGAGATCCCTGTAGGCGGCAGCTGCGTCCTCCTCTCTCTTCCTGGATGCGAGAGCCTCGGCATTCAGCTGTGACACTGCTTCTCTGAGTTCCGCTATCTGCTGTTCAGCCGTCATGTCGGCTGCCGTTCGTGAGCTCACTAGTAGGCACCTGCTTCTCTCCTCTCCTCGAGGCTGTAGATGCCCACAATGCAAGAGACGGAGCTTACTGTCAGGGTTGCTTCAAGATCCTAGCTCACAGAGGATCACGCTAGCCAACGGTCATTAAGTAAGAGTCTTTATTGAGTTACAGTTTCCATTCTCAAGCTGCTGCGTGCAACCCTACGTCTAGTAGCTAGATCGGCGAAGCTCCGTCTGAATCTCCGCCCCTCGTACACCAACTTAATATCCTAGCCCTGCTCCACCTTTTCCGCCTGACTGTTCTTCTCTGGGTCCCTCTGCCCCCCTGGGTCTCTTCCTTCCGGGATTCTTCGGACGCTGACCCCCCGGACTCTCCTGTCTCCTTGCGCCGGGCTTTAGGACCCGGCTCTCTTTCCGGGCTGCCTACTGCGCCTCCTTCCTGTGCATTTGAACTTGGCGCGCGCGCCCAACCTTCCACCTTCCTTCTAACCGTTTCTTCGCTCCCAGATGGAGGTGTGGCCACCCCTGACTCGTGCCCTCCCTCCTGCTGTGAGCTGCTAGCGCTTGCCCCCTGGCTCCTTTCCTCTTCCCTGCTCTCTGGCGGTGACGCTGGACCCGATCTCCAACTGCTCTCCTCTGATTCCCCTCTGGCTCTATCTCCCTGGGGTGCCCCCCTAAACTCCCCCCTTGCCTTGGCCACTGGTGCTCCTTTCTGTGAATCCTCCGACTCACTGGAGAGACTCGGAGATCTCGGGTCGTCGTCATCGCTCATCCTTTCTTCTGCCTCCTCCCCTTCGCTCTCTGTTTCCTCCCTTGCCCTTGCCTCTGCTCCTGAACCCCTGACAGCCTCTAAGTCAGAATCCCCCCTAAACGTAACGATACCGCAGCGCCGCGGAGCCTCGGTTGGCCTCGGATAGCCGGTTTGCCGCGCGCCTGCCGCGTGGCCTCCCGGTGCGGAGAGCCGTCCGCCCGGGGAGCGGAGCGCGGCCGGAAGGGGGCCGCCTCTCGCCCTTGGCGCACCGCACGTTCGTGGGGAACCCGGTGCTAAATCATTCGTAGACGACCTGATTCTGGGTCAGGGTTTCGTACGTAGCAGAGCAGCTCCCTCGCTGCGATCTATTGAAAGTCATCCCTCGACACAAGCTTTTGTCTGCCTGGCCGGGGAGCCAGCGGGCACGCGGGCGAGCGAGCGATCGAGCCGCCGCTCCACCCACCCAGCCGGGTCGGGTTCTTCCGTGCGTCCTTCCATCCTCCGGTCCCGCGCGTGCGGGCCCCGGGCGGCCGGCGGAGGCGTCCCTCGCCCGAGGGTCGTCCCCGGCCGTCGCGGGTGGGGCTGGTGGAGGGTAGACCGGCGGTGGGGCGGCCGCTTGGTCTCTTTCCCTTTCCTCCCCCCTCCCCCCCTCCCTTCGGGGGTGGGGGGGGGGAGGTAGACCGGCAGAGAAAGGGCCTGTTAGTAAGGGCAGCGAGGCAGGCCTGCGGCCTGCGGCCTGCGGCACGCCTTTCCTTCATCCCAGGTAGACCGGGTCCGCCTTCCTCCCTTTGCTTTTCCCCGCTCCTGGCCGTGCGAGGGAGAGGTTCCCGTCCTTCTTCCGGGTAGACCGGGCCCGCAGCGGGCCCTTGAAGCACTCAGCGGGCAGGCGCCGGTTCCTTGCTTGAGCAGGACCCCCGTGCCCGCCTCCCTCCAGGTAGACCGGGTAGGAACCCGGCCCTTTGTATAGAAGCGCTGGGGAGCCGGCAGGCCGGCTAACGGGGTGGCTGGGCCCTGCCTGTCTCCCTTCCCCGGGTAGATCGGGTAAGAACC
>NC_135668.1:55855014-55857514 GCF_964188315.1 Podarcis muralis
AGTGTGTGTGAGAGCGCACGAGTGATTTGGTGCTTGTCTTTCTGTATCCCTGTGTCTCTGCATGCTCCCCCTCCCACAAAGGAACGCCCGCCCGCCAAGACTTTTCTCCCTTGCCGTCCCTGCAAGGACGGACGCACGCACGCATGAACGCACGCCCTCACCCGTCCCCTCCATCGCCTACCTGCTGCACTGCCGCCAAGCGGCGGTCTACAAAGTCACCGAGTTCTACGGTAGCTGTCGCCACGAACCCCACCCACCCTTGGCGATGTCGTCGGGTTACAGCGACCACGTAGTTCTGGAGGCTACATGGGGGGGGCGCGCGCGCGCGGGCCGGTAGACCGGGAAGTCCTACGCCCTCCACAGTAGACCGGCAAGACGGAGCCTCTCCGGCGGGTAGACCGGGGCCCCGGCGAGTAGATTGTCCGACCGGGAAGCCCCCACGGCCGCGGAGGTAGACCGGTGCCGACCGGCCGGTCTACTCGCGAGGGCCCCGGTCTTCCCGGCGGCGGGCGGGCGGGCCTGCGACCGCTGTCCCCCCAGTCTGCCGTCCGGCCGGGGAGGCCTGGCCTTGCCGGCCCCCTTCAGGGAACGGGCGGCCTCCCGGTCTACCCAGCGAAGGCCCAGTCTGCTTCTCGCGTCCACGGTCACCCCGGTCTCCCGGCCCTGGGCTCCCCTCCAGTCTGCCGGCCGGGGTGGCTGGGTCTTGCCGGTCTACCTCCGAGGAAGGGAGACTTCCCGGTCGTCCCGACGGAGGCCCGGTGGGCTCCTCGCGTCCACGCTCACGCCTGCCTGCCTGCCTGCCTGCCTGCCGGGCTGGGGCTTCCAGCTCTACCTCGAGGACAGACGGCTTCCCGGTCTCCCCTGCTTGGGGCTGGGAAGTGCCGGTCCACCTGACGGCCGGACTGGTACCGCTGCCCGGTCTACTAGCCGGGGCCGGGGAGACTGGGGCTTGCCGGTCTACCTCCGAAAAGGGAGGCGGACGGAGGCGAGGCGAGAGCGGTTGGCGGAGGGTGCGAAGGCCGGGGAAGGGCAGGCTTCCGGACAGGCGTCTGTGTGGGTCCGGCCCCTGCCCGGTCCAGGGGCGAGGTTGCCGGTGGCCCCGGTCTACCGGCCGGCAAGCGGGGGCGGGTGGGCCGGTCTTCCCGGCGGAAGGAGGGGAAGCGCTGGCCGTTTTCCGGGGGGGGGGGCGGCCGGATCTAGCTCCCCGCCGGAGGAGCTGGCCAGGGAAGCTGGGACGTGGCGGTCCCCTTCCGAGGACGGAAAGCTTTCCCGGTCTACCGCTGGGAGGTCTGTCCGCTGCCGGTCCCCCCGTTCTCCGCCCGGCCGAGGCGGCTGGGGCTTCCCGGTCCTCCCCGGTCTACCCTGCCGGAGGCCCGCCGACCGCCCGGTCTACTCGCGAGGGGCCCGGTCCTCCCGGGGGCGGCCGGGCCTGCGAACAGAGTCACCCCCGGTCTGCCGACTGCGGAGGCTGGGCCTTGCCGGGCCCCTTCCGAGAACAAGGGGGCCTCCCGGTCTACCGACCGAAGGTCTGGCCCGGGGCTGGCAGCGGTGCCCGGTCTCCCGGCCCTGGGCTCTGCTGGCCGTGGAGACTGGGTCCTGCCGGTCTACCTCCGAGGAAGGGAAGCTTCCCGGTCGACCCGCCGGAGGGGCAGACGGCGTTGCCCGGTCTCCCGGCCCTCGGCTCCCCTCCGGTCTACCGTCCGGGAAGGCTTGGGTTTGCCGGTCTTCCTCCGAGCTGGCCGGGGCTTCCCGGTCTACCCCCCGGAAAGAGAGGCTCTGCCGGACCACCTGGCGCACGGCACTGAACGGCTGGCCGGTCTACTGGGCCCCGGGCCTCGGGAAGCCCTGTCTACCCGCCAGAGGAGCCAGCGGCGTTGCCCGGCCTCCTGGCCCTCGTCTCCCCTCTGGTCTACCAGCCAGGCAGGCCGGGTCTTGTCTGTCTTCCTCAGAGAACATGCGGCTTCCCGGTCTACCCACCCGAAAGCGCGGCTCTGCCGGACTACCTGGAGCACGGCGCAGAACCGCTGGCCGGTCTACTGGGCGCCGGACCTCGGTGAGCCCGGTCTACCGGCCTGAGGGGCTGGCGGCGTTGCCCGGTCTCCCGGCCCTCGGCTCCCCTCCGGTCTACCGGCCGGGAAGGCTGGGGCTTGCCAGTCTTCCTCCCGAGATCTGGCGGCTTCCCGGTCTACCTGGCGAACGGCACGCAACCGCTGGCCGGTCTACTGGGCGCCGGACCTCGGGAAGCACGGTCTCCCGGCCGGAGGGGCTGGCGCCATTGCCCGGTCTCCCGGCCGTCGGCTCCCCTCCGGTCTACCGGCCCCGACGGCTGGAGTGTGCCGGTCTACCTCCGCGGCCGTGGGGGCTTCCCGGTCGGACAATCTACTCGCCGGGGCCCCGGTCTACCTGCCGGAGAGGCTGCGTCTTGCCGGTCTACTGTGGAGGGCGTAGGACTTCCCGGTCTACCGGCCCGCGCGCGCGCCCCCCCCCCTATGTAGCCTCC
>NC_135668.1:55870014-55872514 GCF_964188315.1 Podarcis muralis
CTCCGGCAAAAGGCTCCGTGAAACCCCGGTCGTGCCGGTCTACCCGTGCGCCAGGGCGCGGGCCCGGGCGCCGGCGCCGCGAGAGGCCGGCGTCTCGGAAGCCCCTGGCGGCCAGACGCGGCAGGCTCACTCCGGCAAGAGGCTCCGCGGCTCCCCGGTCGTGCCGGTCTACCCATGCTCCGGGGCGGCGGTAGACCGTTCCCGGCGCCCGGCCTCTGCTTCTCGGCGACGGGCGGAGGCGGGCGAAGGGCAGGCTTCCGGGCGTGGGTCCGGCCCCTGCCCGGTCCAGGAGGCGAGGTTGCCGGCGGCCCCGGTCTACCGGCCGGCAAGCGGGGGTGGCTCGGCCGGTCTTCCCGGCGGAAGGAGCGGAAGCGCTGGCCGTTTTCCTGGGGCGGGGGGGGGGCGGCCGGGTCTAGCTCCCCGCCGGTCGGTCGGAGGGGCCGGCAGCGTGGCCCGTTCTTCCTGCGGCTGGGGCTTTGCGGTCCTCCCCGGTCTACCCGCCGGAGGCCTGCCGACCGCCCGGTCTACTCGCGAGGGCCCCGGTCTTCCCGGCGGCGGGCGGGCGGGCCTGCGACCGCTGTCCCCCCAGTCTGCCGTCCGTCCGGGGAGGCCTGGCCTTGCCGGCCCCCTTCAGGGAACGGGCGGCCTCCCGGTCTACCCAGCGAAGGCCCAGTCTGCTTCTCGCGTCCACGGTCACCCCGGTCTCCCGGCCCTGGGCTCCCCTCCAGTCTGCCGGCCGGGGTGGCTGGGTCTTGCCGGTCTACCTCCGAGGAAGGGAGACTTCCCGGTCGTCCCGACGGAGGCCCGGTGGGCTCCTCGCGTCCACGCTCACGCCTGCCTGCCTGCCTGCCTGCCTGCCGGGCTGGGGCTTCCAGCTCTACCTCGAGGACAGACGGCTTCCCGGTCTCCCCTGCTTGGGGCTGGGAAGTGCCGGTCCACCTGACGGCCGGACTGGTACCGCTGCCCGGTCTACTAGCCGGGGCCGGGGAGACTGGGGCTTGCCGGTCTACCTCCGAAAAGGGAGGCGGACGGAGGCGAGGCGAGAGCGGTTGGCGGAGGGTGCGAAGGCCGGGGAAGGGCAGGCTTCCGGACAGGCGTCTGTGTGGGTCCGGCCCCTGCCCGGTCCAGGGGCGAGGTTGCCGGTGGCCCCGGTCTACCGGCCGGCAAGCGGGGGCGGGTGGGCCGGTCTTCCCGGCGGAAGGAGGGGAAGCGCTGGCCGTTTTCCGGGGGGGGCGGCCGGATCTAGCTCCCCGCCGGAGGAGCTGGCCAGGGAAGCTGGGACGTGGCGGTCCCCTTCAGAGGACGGAAAGCTTTCCCGGTCTACCGCTGGGAGGTCTGTCCGCTGCCGGTCCCCCCGTTCTCCGCCCGGCCGAGGCGGCTGGGGCTTCCCGGTCCTCCCCGGTCTACCCTGCCGGAGGCCCGCCGACCGCCCGGTCTACTCGCGAGGGGCCCGGTCCTCCCGGGGGCGGCCGGGCCTGCGAACAGAGTCACCCCCGGTCTGCCGACTGCGGAGGCTGGGCCTTGCCGGGCCCCTTCCGAGAACAAGGGGGCCTCCCGGTCTACCGACCGAAGGTCTGGCCCGGGGCTGGCAGCGGTGCCCGGTCTCCCGGCCCTGGGCTCTGCTGGCCGTGGAGACTGGGTCCTGCCGGTCTACCTCCGAGGAAGGGAAGCTTCCCGGTCGACCCGCCGGAGGGGCAGACGGCGTTGCCCGGTCTCCCGGCCCTCGGCTCCCCTCCGGTCTACCGTCCGGGAAGGCTTGGGTTTGCCGGTCTTCCTCCGAGCTGGCCGGGGCTTCCCGGTCTACCCCCCGGAAAGAGAGGCTCTGCCGGACCACCTGGCGCACGGCACTGAACGGCTGGCCGGTCTACTGGGCCCCGGGCCTCGGGAAGCCCTGTCTACCCGCCAGAGGAGCCAGCGGCGTTGCCCGGCCTCCTGGCCCTCGTCTCCCCTCCGGTCTACCAGCCAGGCAGGCCGGGTCTTGCCTGTCTTCCTCAGAGAACATGCGGCTTCCCGGTCTACCCACCCGAAAGCGCGGCTCTGCCGGACTACCTGGAGCACGGCGCAGAACCGCTGGCCGGTCTACTGGGCGCCGGACCTCGGTGAGCCCGGTCTACCGGCCTGAGGGGCTGGCGGCGTTGCCCGGTCTCCCGGCCCTCGGCTCCCCTCCGGTCTACCGGCCGGGAAGGCTGGGGCTTGCCAGTCTTCCTCCCGAGATCTGGCGGCTTCCCGGTCTACCTGGCGAACGGCACGCAACCGCTGGCCGGTCTACTGGGCGCCGGACCTCGGGAAGCACGGTCTCCCGGCCGGAGGGGCTGGCGCCATTGCCCGGTCTCCCGGCCGTCGGCTCCCCTCCGGTCTACCGGCCCCGACGGCTGGAGTGTGCCGGTCTACCTCCGCGGCCGTGGGGGCTTCCCGGTCGGACAATCTACTCGCCGGGGCCCCGGTCTACCCGCCGGAGAGGCTGCGTCTTGCCGGTCTACTGTGGAGGGCGTAGGACTTC
>NC_135668.1:55885014-55887514 GCF_964188315.1 Podarcis muralis
CGCGGCTCCCCGGTCGTGCCGGTCTACCCATGCTCCGGGGCGGCGGTAGACCATTCCCGGCGCCCGGCCTCTGCTTCTCGGCGACGGGCGGAGGCGGGCGAAGGGCAGGCTTCCGGGCGTGGGTCCGGCCCCTGCCCGGTCCAGGAGGCGAGGTTGCCGGCGGCCCCGGTCTACCGGCCGGCAAGCGGGGGTGGCTCGGCCGGTCTTCCCGGCGGAAGGAGAGGAAGCGCTGGCCGTTTTCCTGGGGCGGGGGGGGGCGGCCGGGTCTAGCTCCCCGCCGGTCGGTCGGAGGGGCCGGCAGCGTGGCCCGTTCTTCCTGCGGCTGGGGCTTTGCGGTCCTCCCCGGTCTACCCGCCGGAGGCCTGCCGACCGCCCGGTCTACTCGCGAGGGCCCCGGTCTTCCCGGCGGCGGGCGGGCGGGCCTGCGACCGCTGTCCCCCCAGTCTGCCGTCCGGCCGGGGAGGCCTGGCCTTGCCGGCCCCCTTCAGGGAACGGGCGGCCTCCCGGTCTACCCAGCGAAGGCCCAGTCTGCTTCTCGCGTCCACGGTCACCCCGGTCTCCCGGCCCTGGGCTCCCCTCCAGTCTGCCGGCCGGGGTGGCTGGGTCTTGCCGGTCTACCTCCGAGGAAGGGAGACTTCCCGGTCGTCCCGACGGAGGCCCGGTGGGCTCCTCGCGTCCACGCTCACGCCTGCCTGCCTGCCTGCCTGCCTGCCGGGCTGGGGCTTCCAGCTCTACCTCGAGGACAGACGGCTTCCCGGTCTCCCCTGCTTGGGGCTGGGAAGTGCCGGTCCACCTGACGGCCGGACTGGTACCGCTGCCCGGTCTACTAGCCGGGGCCGGGGAGACTGGGGCTTGCCGGTCTACCTCCGAAAAGGGAGGCGGACGGAGGCGAGGCGAGAGCGGTTGGCGGAGGGTGCGAAGGCCGGGGAAGGGCAGGCTTCCGGACAGGCGTCTGTGTGGGTCCGGCCCCTGCCCGGTCCAGGGGCGAGGTTGCCGGTGGCCCCGGTCTACCGGCCGGCAAGCGGGGGCGGGTGGGCCGGTCTTCCCGGCGGAAGGAGGGGAAGCGCTGGCCGTTTTCCGGGGGGGGGCGGCCGGATCTAGCTCCCCGCCGGAGGAGCTGGCCAGGGAAGCTGGGACGTGGCGGTCCCCTTCAGAGGACGGAAAGCTTTCCCGGTCTACCGCTGGGAGGTCTGTCCGCTGCCGGTCCCCCCGTTCTCCGCCCGGCCGAGGCGGCTGGGGCTTCCCGGTCCTCCCCGGTCTACCCTGCCGGAGGCCCGCCGACCGCCCGGTCTACTCGCGAGGGGCCCGGTCCTCCCGGGGGCGGCCGGGCCTGCGAACAGAGTCACCCCCGGTCTGCCGACTGCGGAGGCTGGGCCTTGCCGGGCCCCTTCCGAGAACAAGGGGGCCTCCCGGTCTACCGACCGAAGGTCTGGCCCGGGGCTGGCAGCGGTGCCCGGTCTCCCGGCCCTGGGCTCTGCTGGCCGTGGAGACTGGGTCCTGCCGGTCTACCTCCGAGGAAGGGAAGCTTCCCGGTCGACCCGCCGGAGGGGCAGACGGCGTTGCCCGGTCTCCCGGCCCTCGGCTCCCCTCCGGTCTACCGTCCGGGAAGGCTTGGGTTTGCCGGTCTTCCTCCGAGCTGGCCGGGGCTTCCCGGTCTACCCCCTGGAAAGAGAGGCTCTGCCGGACCACCTGGCGCACGGCACTGAACGGCTGGCCGGTCTACTGGGCCCCGGGCCTCGGGAAGCCCTGTCTACCCGCCAGAGGAGCCAGCGGCGTTGCCCGGCCTCCTGGCCCTCGTCTCCCCTCCGGTCTACCAGCCAGGCAGGCCGGGTCTTGCCTGTCTTCCTCAGAGAACATGCGGCTTCCCGGTCTACCCACCCGAAAGCGCGGCTCTGCCGGACTACCTGGAGCACGGCGCAGAACCGCTGGCCGGTCTACTGGGCGCCGGACCTCGGTGAGCCCGGTCTACCGGCCTGAGGGGCTGGCGGCGTTGCCCGGTCTCCCGGCCCTCGGCTCCCCTCCGGTCTACCGGCCGGGAAGGCTGGGGCTTGCCAGTCTTCCTCCCGAGATCTGGCGGCTTCCCGGTCTACCTGGCGAACGGCACGCAACCGCTGGCCGGTCTACTGGGCGCCGGACCTCGGGAAGCACGGTCTCCCGGCCGGAGGGGCTGGCGCCATTGCCCGGTCTCCCGGCCGTCGGCTCCCCTCCGGTCTACCGGCCCCGACGGCTGGAGTGTGCCGGTCTACCTCCGCGGCCGTGGGGGCTTCCCGGTCGGACAATCTACTCGCCGGGGCCCCGGTCTACCCGCCGGAGAGGCTGCGTCTTGCCGGTCTACTGTGGAGGGCGTAGGACTTCCCGGTCTACCGGCCCGCGCGCGCGCCCCCCCCCTATGTAGCCTCCAGGTCTACGTGGTCGCTGTAACCCGACGACATCGCCAAGGGTGGGTGGGGTTCGTGGCGACAGCTACCGTAGAACTCGGTGACTTTGTAGACCGCCGCTT
>NC_135668.1:55900014-55902514 GCF_964188315.1 Podarcis muralis
GCGAGGGCCCCGGTCTTCCCGGCGGCGGGCGGGCGGGCCTGCGACCGCTGTCCCCCCAGTCTGCCGTCCGGCCGGGGAGGTCTGGCCTTGCCGGCCCCCTTCAGGGAACGGGCGGCCTCCCGGTCTACCCAGCGAAGGCCCAGTCTGCTTCTCGCGTCCACGGTCACCCCGGTCTCCCGGCCCTGGGCTCCCCTCCAGTCTGCCGGCCGGGGTGGCTGGGTCTTGCCGGTCTACCTCCGAGGAAGGGAGACTTCCCGGTCGTCCCGACGGAGGCCCGGTGGGCTCCTCGCGTCCACGCTCACGCCTGCCTGCCTGCCTGCCTGCCTGCCTGCCGGGCTGGGGCTTCCAGCTCTACCTCGAGGACAGACGGCTTCCCGGTCTCCCCTGCTTGGGGCTGGGAAGTGCCGGTCCACCTGACGGCCGGACTGGTACCGCTGCCCGGTCTACTAGCCGGGGCCGGGGAGACTGGGGCTTGCCGGTCTACCTCCGAAAAGGGAGGCGGACGGAGGCGAGGCGAGAGCGGTTGGCGGAGGGTGCGAAGGCCGGGGAAGGGCAGGCTTCCGGACAGGCGTCTGTGTGGGTCCGGCCCCTGCCCGGTCCAGGGGCGAGGTTGCCGGTGGCCCCGGTCTACCGGCCGGCAAGCGGGGGCGGGTGGGCCGGTCTTCCCGGCGGAAGGAGGGGAAGCGCTGGCCGTTTTCCGGGGGGGGGGGCGGCCGGATCTAGCTCCCCGCCGGAGGAGCTGGCCAGGGAAGCTGGGACGTGGCGGTCCCCTTCAGAGGACGGAAAGCTTTCCCGGTCTACCGCTGGGAGGTCTGTCCGCCGCCGGTCCCCCCGTTCTCCGCCCGGCCGAGGCGGCTGGGGCTTCCCGGTCCTCCCCGGTCTACCCTGCCGGAGGCCCGCCGACCGCCCGGTCTACTCGCGAGGGGCCCGGTCCTCCCGTGGGCGGCCGGGCCTGCGAACAGAGTCACCCCCGGTCTGCCGACTGCGGAGGCTGGGCCTTGCCGGGCCCCTTCCGAGAACAAGGGGGCCTCCCGGTCTACCGACCGAAGGTCTGGCCCGGGGCTGGCAGCGGTGCCCGGTCTCCCGGCCCTGGGCTCTGCTGGCCGTGGAGACTGGGTCCTGCCGGTCTACCTCCGAGGAAGGGAAGCTTCCCGGTCGACCCGCCGGAGGGGCAGACGGCGTTGCCCGGTCTCCCGGCCCTCGGCTCCCCTCCGGTCTACCGTCCGGGAAGGCTTGGGTTTGCCGGTCTTCCTCCGAGCTGGCCGGGGCTTCCCGGTCTACCCCCCGGAAAGAGAGGCTCTGCCGGACCACCTGGCGCACGGCACTGAACGGCTGGCCGGTCTACTGGGCCCCGGGCCTCGGGAAGCCCTGTCTACCCGCCAGAGGAGCCAGCGGCGTTGCCCGGCCTCCTGGCCCTCGTCTCCCCTCCGGTCTACCAGCCAGGCAGGCCGGGTCTTGCCTGTCTTCCTCAGAGAACATGCGGCTTCCCGGTCTACCCACCCGAAAGCGCGGCTCTGCCGGACTACCTGGAGCACGGCGCAGAACCGCTGGCCGGTCTACTGGGCGCCGGACCTCGGTGAGCCCGGTCTACCGGCCTGAGGGGCTGGCGGCGTTGCCCGGTCTCCCGGCCCTCGGCTCCCCTCCGGTCTACCGGCCGGGAAGGCTGGGGCTTGCCAGTCTTCCTCCCGAGATCTGGCGGCTTCCCGGTCTACCTGGCGAACGGCACGCAACCGCTGGCCGGTCTACTGGGCGCCGGACCTCGGGAAGCACGGTCTCCCGGCCGGAGGGGCTGGCGCCATTGCCCGGTCTCCCGGCCGTCGGCTCCCCTCCGGTCTACCGGCCCCGACGGCTGGAGTGTGCCGGTCTACCTCCGCGGCCGTGGGGGCTTCCCGGTCGGACAATCTACTCGCCGGGGCCCCGGTCTACCCGCCGGAGAGGCTGCGTCTTGCCGGTCTACTGTGGAGGGCGTAGGACTTCCCGGTCTACCGGCCCGCGCGCGCGCCCCCCCCCTATGTAGCCTCCAGGTCTACGTGGTCGCTGTAACCCGACGACATCGCCAAGGGTGGGTGGGGTTCGTGGCGACAGCTACCGTAGAACTCGGTGACTTTGTAGACCGCCGCTTGGCGGCAGTGCAGCAGGTAGGCGATGGAGGGGACGGGTGAGGGCGTGCGTTCATGCGTGCGTG
The DNA here is from genome assembly GCF_964188315.1 of Podarcis muralis. Taxonomy (NCBI): domain Eukaryota; kingdom Metazoa; phylum Chordata; class Lepidosauria; order Squamata; family Lacertidae; genus Podarcis; species Podarcis muralis. Next base: position 55,902,200 of record NC_135668.1, read on the forward strand.
CGTCCGTCCTTGCAGGGACGGCAAGGGAGAAAAGTCTTGGCGGGCGGGCGTTCCTTTGTGGGAGGGGGAGCATGCAGAGACACAGGGATACAGAAAGACAAGCACCAAATCACTCGTGCGCTCTCACACACACTTGATTGTGGGGGGGGGGAGGGAGGGAAAGAGGGAGAGGGAGAGAGAGAGACGAGAGAGAAAGACGAGAGAGAGAGAGAGAGAGAGAGAGAGAGAGAGAGAGAGAGAGAGAGAGAGGCGCGCAGAGGCAGGCAGGCAGAAACCAAATCTCTCTGTCTCTCGTCTCTCTCTCTCTCTCTCTCT
>NC_135668.1:55915014-55917514 GCF_964188315.1 Podarcis muralis
GTCTACCCATGCTCCGGGGCGGCGGTAGACCGTTCCCGGCGCCCGGCCTCTGCTTCTCGGCGACGGGCGGAGGCGGGCGAAGGGCAGGCTTCCGGGCGTGGGTCCGGCCCCTGCCCGGTCCAGGAGGCGAGGTTGCCGGCGGCCCCGGTCTACCGGCCGGCAAGCGGGGGTGGCTCGGCCGGTCTTCCCGGCGGAAGGAGCGGAAGCGCTGGCCGTTTTCCTGGGGCGGGGGGGGGGGGCGGCCGGGTCTAGCTCCCCGCCGGTCGGTCGGAGGGGCCGGCAGCGTGGCCCGTTCTTCCTGCGGCTGGGGCTTTGCGGTCCTCCCCGGTCTACCCGCCGGAGGCCTGCCGACCGCCCGGTCTACTCGCGAGGGCCCCGGTCTTCCCGGCGGCGGGCGGGCGGGCCTGCGACCGCTGTCCCCCCAGTCTGCCGTCCGGCCGGGGAGGTCTGGCCTTGCCGGCCCCCTTCAGGGAACGGGCGGCCTCCCGGTCTACCCAGCGAAGGCCCAGTCTGCTTCTCGCGTCCACGGTCACCCCGGTCTCCCGGCCCTGGGCTCCCCTCCAGTCTGCCGGCCGGGGTGGCTGGGTCTTGCCGGTCTACCTCCGAGGAAGGGAGACTTCCCGGTCGTCCCGACGGAGGCCCGGTGGGCTCCTCGCGTCCACGCTCACGCCTGCCTGCCTGCCTGCCTGCCTGCCTGCCGGGCTGGGGCTTCCAGCTCTACCTCGAGGACAGACGGCTTCCCGGTCTCCCCTGCTTGGGGCTGGGAAGTGCCGGTCCACCTGACGGCCGGACTGGTACCGCTGCCCGGTCTACTAGCCGGGGCCGGGGAGACTGGGGCTTGCCGGTCTACCTCCGAAAAGGGAGGCGGACGGAGGCGAGGCGAGAGCGGTTGGCGGAGGGTGCGAAGGCCGGGGAAGGGCAGGCTTCCGGACAGGCGTCTGTGTGGGTCCGGCCCCTGCCCGGTCCAGGGGCGAGGTTGCCGGTGGCCCCGGTCTACCGGCCGGCAAGCGGGGGCGGGTGGGCCGGTCTTCCCGGCGGAAGGAGGGGAAGCGCTGGCCGTTTTCCGGGGGGGGGGGCGGCCGGATCTAGCTCCCCGCCGGAGGAGCTGGCCAGGGAAGCTGGGACGTGGCGGTCCCCTTCAGAGGACGGAAAGCTTTCCCGGTCTACCGCTGGGAGGTCTGTCCGCCGCCGGTCCCCCCGTTCTCCGCCCGGCCGAGGCGGCTGGGGCTTCCCGGTCCTCCCCGGTCTACCCTGCCGGAGGCCCGCCGACCGCCCGGTCTACTCGCGAGGGGCCCGGTCCTCCCGTGGGCGGCCGGGCCTGCGAACAGAGTCACCCCCGGTCTGCCGACTGCGGAGGCTGGGCCTTGCCGGGCCCCTTCCGAGAACAAGGGGGCCTCCCGGTCTACCGACCGAAGGTCTGGCCCGGGGCTGGCAGCGGTGCCCGGTCTCCCGGCCCTGGGCTCTGCTGGCCGTGGAGACTGGGTCCTGCCGGTCTACCTCCGAGGAAGGGAAGCTTCCCGGTCGACCCGCCGGAGGGGCAGACGGCGTTGCCCGGTCTCCCGGCCCTCGGCTCCCCTCCGGTCTACCGTCCGGGAAGGCTTGGGTTTGCCGGTCTTCCTCCGAGCTGGCCGGGGCTTCCCGGTCTACCCCCCGGAAAGAGAGGCTCTGCCGGACCACCTGGCGCACGGCACTGAACGGCTGGCCGGTCTACTGGGCCCCGGGCCTCGGGAAGCCCTGTCTACCCGCCAGAGGAGCCAGCGGCGTTGCCCGGCCTCCTGGCCCTCGTCTCCCCTCCGGTCTACCAGCCAGGCAGGCCGGGTCTTGCCTGTCTTCCTCAGAGAACATGCGGCTTCCCGGTCTACCCACCCGAAAGCGCGGCTCTGCCGGACTACCTGGAGCACGGCGCAGAACCGCTGGCCGGTCTACTGGGCGCCGGACCTCGGTGAGCCCGGTCTACCGGCCTGAGGGGCTGGCGGCGTTGCCCGGTCTCCCGGCCCTCGGCTCCCCTCCGGTCTACCGGCCGGGAAGGCTGGGGCTTGCCAGTCTTCCTCCCGAGATCTGGCGGCTTCCCGGTCTACCTGGCGAACGGCACGCAACCGCTGGCCGGTCTACTGGGCGCCGGACCTCGGGAAGCACGGTCTCCCGGCCGGAGGGGCTGGCGCCATTGCCCGGTCTCCCGGCCGTCGGCTCCCCTCCGGTCTACCGGCCCCGACGGCTGGAGTGTGCCGGTCTACCTCCGCGGCCGTGGGGGCTTCCCGGTCGGACAATCTACTCGCCGGGGCCCCGGTCTACCCGCCGGAGAGGCTGCGTCTTGCCGGTCTACTGTGGAGGGCGTAGGACTTCCCGGTCTACCGGCCCGCGCGCGCGCCCCCCCCCTATGTAGCCTCCAGGTCTACGTGGTCGCTGTAACCCGACGACATCGCCAAGGGTGGGTGGGGTTCGTGGCGACAGCTACCGTAGAACTCGGTGACTTTGTAGACCGCCGCTTGGCGGCAGTGCA
>NC_135668.1:55930014-55935014 GCF_964188315.1 Podarcis muralis
ACGCCGCGCCTGCCCCCGCCGTGGGTCCACACTGGCCGGGGAGCGCGGTTGGGTCGTCTGCGGTTCTCCAGAGGGTCCTGAAAACCCTGTCGCCAGAAATCTCCGCGCGCATGCCGTCCTTGCCCGGCGAGAGCGGACGGCGTCTCGGGCACCGGCGCCGGCGCCGCGAGAGGCCGGCGTCTCGGAAGCCCCTGGCGGCCAGACGCGGCAGGCTCACTCCGGCAAAAGGCTCCGTGAAACCCCGGTCGTGCCGGTCTACCCGTGCGCCAGGGCGCGGGCCCGGGCGCCGGCGCCGCGAGAGGCCGGCGTCTCGGAAGCCCCTGGCGGCCAGACGCGGCAGGCTCACTCCGGCAAGAGGCTCCGCGGCTCCCCGGTCGTGCCGGTCTACCCATGCTCCGGGGCGGCGGTAGACCGTTCCCGGCGCCCGGCCTCTGCTTCTCGGCGACGGGCGGAGGCGGGCGAAGGGCAGGCTTCCGGGCGTGGGTCCGGCCCCTGCCCGGTCCAGGAGGCGAGGTTGCCGGCGGCCCCGGTCTACCGGCCGGCAAGCGGGGGTGGCTCGGCCGGTCTTCCCGGCGGAAGGAGCGGAAGCGCTGGCCGTTTTCCTGGGGCGGGGGGGGGGGGCGGCCGGGTCTAGCTCCCCGCCGGTCGGTCGGAGGGGCCGGCAGCGTGGCCCGTTCTTCCTGCGGCTGGGGCTTTGCGGTCCTCCCCGGTCTACCCGCCGGAGGCCTGCCGACCGCCCGGTCTACTCGCGAGGGCCCCGGTCTTCCCGGCGGCGGGCGGGCGGGCCTGCGACCGCTGTCCCCCCAGTCTGCCGTCCGGCCGGGGAGGTCTGGCCTTGCCGGCCCCCTTCAGGGAACGGGCGGCCTCCCGGTCTACCCAGCGAAGGCCCAGTCTGCTTCTCGCGTCCACGGTCACCCCGGTCTCCCGGCCCTGGGCTCCCCTCCAGTCTGCCGGCCGGGGTGGCTGGGTCTTGCCGGTCTACCTCCGAGGAAGGGAGACTTCCCGGTCGTCCCGACGGAGGCCCGGTGGGCTCCTCGCGTCCACGCTCACGCCTGCCTGCCTGCCTGCCTGCCTGCCTGCCGGGCTGGGGCTTCCAGCTCTACCTCGAGGACAGACGGCTTCCCGGTCTCCCCTGCTTGGGGCTGGGAAGTGCCGGTCCACCTGACGGCCGGACTGGTACCGCTGCCCGGTCTACTAGCCGGGGCCGGGGAGACTGGGGCTTGCCGGTCTACCTCCGAAAAGGGAGGCGGACGGAGGCGAGGCGAGAGCGGTTGGCGGAGGGTGCGAAGGCCGGGGAAGGGCAGGCTTCCGGACAGGCGTCTGTGTGGGTCCGGCCCCTGCCCGGTCCAGGGGCGAGGTTGCCGGTGGCCCCGGTCTACCGGCCGGCAAGCGGGGGCGGGTGGGCCGGTCTTCCCGGCGGAAGGAGGGGAAGCGCTGGCCGTTTTCCGGGGGGGGGGGCGGCCGGATCTAGCTCCCCGCCGGAGGAGCTGGCCAGGGAAGCTGGGACGTGGCGGTCCCCTTCAGAGGACGGAAAGCTTTCCCGGTCTACCGCTGGGAGGTCTGTCCGCCGCCGGTCCCCCCGTTCTCCGCCCGGCCGAGGCGGCTGGGGCTTCCCGGTCCTCCCCGGTCTACCCTGCCGGAGGCCCGCCGACCGCCCGGTCTACTCGCGAGGGGCCCGGTCCTCCCGTGGGCGGCCGGGCCTGCGAACAGAGTCACCCCCGGTCTGCCGACTGCGGAGGCTGGGCCTTGCCGGGCCCCTTCCGAGAACAAGGGGGCCTCCCGGTCTACCGACCGAAGGTCTGGCCCGGGGCTGGCAGCGGTGCCCGGTCTCCCGGCCCTGGGCTCTGCTGGCCGTGGAGACTGGGTCCTGCCGGTCTACCTCCGAGGAAGGGAAGCTTCCCGGTCGACCCGCCGGAGGGGCAGACGGCGTTGCCCGGTCTCCCGGCCCTCGGCTCCCCTCCGGTCTACCGTCCGGGAAGGCTTGGGTTTGCCGGTCTTCCTCCGAGCTGGCCGGGGCTTCCCGGTCTACCCCCCGGAAAGAGAGGCTCTGCCGGACCACCTGGCGCACGGCACTGAACGGCTGGCCGGTCTACTGGGCCCCGGGCCTCGGGAAGCCCTGTCTACCCGCCAGAGGAGCCAGCGGCGTTGCCCGGCCTCCTGGCCCTCGTCTCCCCTCCGGTCTACCAGCCAGGCAGGCCGGGTCTTGCCTGTCTTCCTCAGAGAACATGCGGCTTCCCGGTCTACCCACCCGAAAGCGCGGCTCTGCCGGACTACCTGGAGCACGGCGCAGAACCGCTGGCCGGTCTACTGGGCGCCGGACCTCGGTGAGCCCGGTCTACCGGCCTGAGGGGCTGGCGGCGTTGCCCGGTCTCCCGGCCCTCGGCTCCCCTCCGGTCTACCGGCCGGGAAGGCTGGGGCTTGCCAGTCTTCCTCCCGAGATCTGGCGGCTTCCCGGTCTACCTGGCGAACGGCACGCAACCGCTGGCCGGTCTACTGGGCGCCGGACCTCGGGAAGCACGGTCTCCCGGCCGGAGGGGCTGGCGCCATTGCCCGGTCTCCCGGCCGTCGGCTCCCCTCCGGTCTACCGGCCCCGACGGCTGGAGTGTGCCGGTCTACCTCCGCGGCCGTGGGGGCTTCCCGGTCGGACAATCTACTCGCCGGGGCCCCGGTCTACCCGCCGGAGAGGCTGCGTCTTGCCGGTCTACTGTGGAGGGCGTAGGACTTCCCGGTCTACCGGCCCGCGCGCGCGCCCCCCCCCTATGTAGCCTCCAGGTCTACGTGGTCGCTGTAACCCGACGACATCGCCAAGGGTGGGTGGGGTTCGTGGCGACAGCTACCGTAGAACTCGGTGACTTTGTAGACCGCCGCTTGGCGGCAGTGCAGCAGGTAGGCGATGGAGGGGACGGGTGAGGGCGTGCGTTCATGCGTGCGTGCGTCCGTCCTTGCAGGGACGGCAAGGGAGAAAAGTCTTGGCGGGCGGGCGTTCCTTTGTGGGAGGGGGAGCATGCAGAGACACAGGGATACAGAAAGACAAGCACCAAATCACTCGTGCGCTCTCACACACACTTGATTGTGGGGGGGGGGAGGGAGGGAAAGAGGGAGAGGGAGAGAGAGAGACGAGAGAGAAAGACGAGAGAGAGAGAGAGAGAGAGAGAGAGAGAGAGAGAGAGAGAGAGAGAGAGAGGCGCGCAGAGGCAGGCAGGCAGAAACCAAATCTCTCTGTCTCTCGTCTCTCTCTCTCTCTCTCTCTCTCTCTCTCTCACACACACACACACACACACACACACACACACAAAAAAACACACACACAAACGCACACACAAAGACAAAAAGTCGTTTGCGGGAGAGGAGAGAGAGACAGAAGGGCACAAAATTTCTCTCTCACACTAAGCTTACAGTCAAACACAGCATTTGCTTGTGTGGGGGGAGAGAGACAGAGACACAGGAGCCAAGTACACCGCACACACGCTTGTGTGCAGGGGAGACAGACAGGGACAGAGAGATGGACACAAGATATCACTCCAACGTGCACACACGCACACCAAGGAAACCACCCCTGCCCACGACATCGCCAAGGTTGATCCCTTGCCCTCCCTGCAAGGACGTACGCACGTACGCACGAAGGCACGCCCCGCCCCACCCCAACCCACCCGTCTCCTCCATCAAACTCACCGAGGTCTACGGCAGCTGTCGCCACGAACGCCGCCCTTGGCGATGTCGTGGTTTGTCGTGGCGATGTGCTTGCGGGTGGGGGAGAGAGAGACAGACCCAAAATAGATAACGGAGAGAGAGGGCGGCGGCGGGCGGGCGGGCAGGAATGCCAACGCACACACAAACACTCACGCATCCCCCATTTCGACCGCTCGAATGCACAGACGCATGCACGCATGATCTTGACAACAGTGGGGATACGACAAAGGAGGAGGAGGAGGAGGAGGAGGAGGAGGAGGAGGAGGAGGAGGAGGAGGAGGAGGAGAAGAAGAAGAAGAAGAAGAAGAAGAAGAAGAAGAAGAAGAAGAAGAAGAAGAAGAAGAAGAAGAAGAAGAGGAAGACGGCTGCCCTGCCCTTACCATGCTGGCCACACGAGGGCGCTCCTAAAAAAAGGGCCAGGTTATTACCCGGTCTACCGGGGGGGGGGAGGCAGGCAGGCAGGCAGGCAGGCAGGCAGGCAGGCAGGCAGGCAGGCAGGCCTGGGACGTCCACGCTCCCTGCCTGCCTGCCTGCCTGCCTGCCTGCCTGCCTGCCTGCCTGCCTGCCTGCGGCAGCCTGACGCTTCTATACGAAGCGCCAGGTTCTTACACGGTCTACCTGGAAGAAGGCAGGCAGGCAGGGGACGTCCACGCTCCCTGCCTGCCTGCCTGCCTGCCTTCCTGCGGCGGCCTGACGCTTCTATACGAAGCGCCAGGTTCTTACACGGTCTACCCGGAAGAAGGCAGGCAGGCAGGGGACGTCCACGCTCCCTGCCTGCCTGCCTGCCTGCGGCCGCCTGGCGATTCTATACGAAGCGCCAGGTTCTTACACGGTCTACCTGGAAGAAGGCAGGCAAGCCTGGGACGTCCACGCTCCCTGCCTGCCTGCCTGCCTGCCTGCCTGCCTGCCTGCCTGCCTGCGGCCGCCTGGCGCTTCTATACAAAGCGCCAGGTTCTTACACGGTCTACCTGGAAGAAGGCAGGCAGGCAGGGGACGTCCACGCTCCCTGCCTGCCTGCCTGCCTGCCTGCCTGCCTGCCTGCCTGCCTGCGGCCGCCTGGCGATTCTATACGAAGCGCCAGGTTCTTACACGGTCTACCTGGAAGAAGGCAGGCAGGGGAGGTCCAGCCTGCCTGCCTGCCTGCCTGCCTGCCTGCCTGCCTGCCTGCCTGCCTGCCTGCCTGCGGCCGCCTGGCGCTACTATACAAAGCGCCAGGTTCTTACACGGTCTACCTGGAAGAAGGCAGGCAGGCAGGGGACGTCCACGCTCCCTGCCTGCCTGCCTGCCTGCCTGCCTGCCTGCGGCCGCCT
>NC_135668.1:55945014-55950014 GCF_964188315.1 Podarcis muralis
CTCCCGCGAGAAGCTGGGAAACGCTGCCGCGGCCACGGGAGCACAGGGGCCGCTCGAGGGTCGCAGGTCCTGGAGCCGGGATCGCAGCCCGCCGCCAGCCGCTCTCCCACCTCGCCGCCCCTCTCCCGGCAGAGACCCGAAGGCCAGTGGCACGGGGTCGGAGAAGGAGGCTGCTCACCGCTGCTCCGAGGGAACCGGGTCGGACGCCGCGCCTGCCCCGCGCCGTGGGTCTACACTGGCCGTGGAGCGCGGTTGGGTCGTCTTCGGTTCCCCCCGGAAGAACCGCGTCGGACGCCGCGCCTACCCCCGCCGTGGGTCTACACTGGCCGGGGAGCGCGGTTGGGTCGTCTTCGGTTCAACCAGAAGTACCGCGTCAGACGCCGCGCCTGCCCCCGCCGTGGGTCCACACTGGCCGGGGAGCGCGGTTGGGTCGTCTGCGGTTCTCCAGAGGGTCCTGAAAACCCTGTCGCCAGAAATCTCCGCGCGCATGCCGTCCTTGCCCGGCGAGAGCGGACGGCGTCTCGGGCACCGGCGCCGGCGCCGCGAGAGGCCGGCGTCTCGGAAGCCCCTGGCGGCCAGACGCGGCAGGCTCACTCCGGCAAAAGGCTCCGTGAAACCCCGGTCGTGCCGGTCTACCCGTGCGCCAGGGCGCGGGCCCGGGCGCCGGCGCCGCGAGAGGCCGGCGTCTCGGAAGCCCCTGGCGGCCAGACGCGGCAGGCTCACTCCGGCAAGAGGCTCCGCGGCTCCCCGGTCGTGCCGGTCTACCCATGCTCCGGGGCGGCGGTAGACCGTTCCCGGCGCCCGGCCTCTGCTTCTCGGCGACGGGCGGAGGCGGGCGAAGGGCAGGCTTCCGGGCGTGGGTCCGGCCCCTGCCCGGTCCAGGAGGCGAGGTTGCCGGCGGCCCCGGTCTACCGGCCGGCAAGCGGGGGTGGCTCGGCCGGTCTTCCCGGCGGAAGGAGCGGAAGCGCTGGCCGTTTTCCTGGGGCGGGGGGGGGGGGCGGCCGGGTCTAGCTCCCCGCCGGTCGGTCGGAGGGGCCGGCAGCGTGGCCCGTTCTTCCTGCGGCTGGGGCTTTGCGGTCCTCCCCGGTCTACCCGCCGGAGGCCTGCCGACCGCCCGGTCTACTCGCGAGGGCCCCGGTCTTCCCGGCGGCGGGCGGGCGGGCCTGCGACCGCTGTCCCCCCAGTCTGCCGTCCGGCCGGGGAGGTCTGGCCTTGCCGGCCCCCTTCAGGGAACGGGCGGCCTCCCGGTCTACCCAGCGAAGGCCCAGTCTGCTTCTCGCGTCCACGGTCACCCCGGTCTCCCGGCCCTGGGCTCCCCTCCAGTCTGCCGGCCGGGGTGGCTGGGTCTTGCCGGTCTACCTCCGAGGAAGGGAGACTTCCCGGTCGTCCCGACGGAGGCCCGGTGGGCTCCTCGCGTCCACGCTCACGCCTGCCTGCCTGCCTGCCTGCCTGCCTGCCGGGCTGGGGCTTCCAGCTCTACCTCGAGGACAGACGGCTTCCCGGTCTCCCCTGCTTGGGGCTGGGAAGTGCCGGTCCACCTGACGGCCGGACTGGTACCGCTGCCCGGTCTACTAGCCGGGGCCGGGGAGACTGGGGCTTGCCGGTCTACCTCCGAAAAGGGAGGCGGACGGAGGCGAGGCGAGAGCGGTTGGCGGAGGGTGCGAAGGCCGGGGAAGGGCAGGCTTCCGGACAGGCGTCTGTGTGGGTCCGGCCCCTGCCCGGTCCAGGGGCGAGGTTGCCGGTGGCCCCGGTCTACCGGCCGGCAAGCGGGGGCGGGTGGGCCGGTCTTCCCGGCGGAAGGAGGGGAAGCGCTGGCCGTTTTCCGGGGGGGGGGGCGGCCGGATCTAGCTCCCCGCCGGAGGAGCTGGCCAGGGAAGCTGGGACGTGGCGGTCCCCTTCAGAGGACGGAAAGCTTTCCCGGTCTACCGCTGGGAGGTCTGTCCGCCGCCGGTCCCCCCGTTCTCCGCCCGGCCGAGGCGGCTGGGGCTTCCCGGTCCTCCCCGGTCTACCCTGCCGGAGGCCCGCCGACCGCCCGGTCTACTCGCGAGGGGCCCGGTCCTCCCGTGGGCGGCCGGGCCTGCGAACAGAGTCACCCCCGGTCTGCCGACTGCGGAGGCTGGGCCTTGCCGGGCCCCTTCCGAGAACAAGGGGGCCTCCCGGTCTACCGACCGAAGGTCTGGCCCGGGGCTGGCAGCGGTGCCCGGTCTCCCGGCCCTGGGCTCTGCTGGCCGTGGAGACTGGGTCCTGCCGGTCTACCTCCGAGGAAGGGAAGCTTCCCGGTCGACCCGCCGGAGGGGCAGACGGCGTTGCCCGGTCTCCCGGCCCTCGGCTCCCCTCCGGTCTACCGTCCGGGAAGGCTTGGGTTTGCCGGTCTTCCTCCGAGCTGGCCGGGGCTTCCCGGTCTACCCCCCGGAAAGAGAGGCTCTGCCGGACCACCTGGCGCACGGCACTGAACGGCTGGCCGGTCTACTGGGCCCCGGGCCTCGGGAAGCCCTGTCTACCCGCCAGAGGAGCCAGCGGCGTTGCCCGGCCTCCTGGCCCTCGTCTCCCCTCCGGTCTACCAGCCAGGCAGGCCGGGTCTTGCCTGTCTTCCTCAGAGAACATGCGGCTTCCCGGTCTACCCACCCGAAAGCGCGGCTCTGCCGGACTACCTGGAGCACGGCGCAGAACCGCTGGCCGGTCTACTGGGCGCCGGACCTCGGTGAGCCCGGTCTACCGGCCTGAGGGGCTGGCGGCGTTGCCCGGTCTCCCGGCCCTCGGCTCCCCTCCGGTCTACCGGCCGGGAAGGCTGGGGCTTGCCAGTCTTCCTCCCGAGATCTGGCGGCTTCCCGGTCTACCTGGCGAACGGCACGCAACCGCTGGCCGGTCTACTGGGCGCCGGACCTCGGGAAGCACGGTCTCCCGGCCGGAGGGGCTGGCGCCATTGCCCGGTCTCCCGGCCGTCGGCTCCCCTCCGGTCTACCGGCCCCGACGGCTGGAGTGTGCCGGTCTACCTCCGCGGCCGTGGGGGCTTCCCGGTCGGACAATCTACTCGCCGGGGCCCCGGTCTACCCGCCGGAGAGGCTGCGTCTTGCCGGTCTACTGTGGAGGGCGTAGGACTTCCCGGTCTACCGGCCCGCGCGCGCGCCCCCCCCCTATGTAGCCTCCAGGTCTACGTGGTCGCTGTAACCCGACGACATCGCCAAGGGTGGGTGGGGTTCGTGGCGACAGCTACCGTAGAACTCGGTGACTTTGTAGACCGCCGCTTGGCGGCAGTGCAGCAGGTAGGCGATGGAGGGGACGGGTGAGGGCGTGCGTTCATGCGTGCGTGCGTCCGTCCTTGCAGGGACGGCAAGGGAGAAAAGTCTTGGCGGGCGGGCGTTCCTTTGTGGGAGGGGGAGCATGCAGAGACACAGGGATACAGAAAGACAAGCACCAAATCACTCGTGCGCTCTCACACACACTTGATTGTGGGGGGGGGGAGGGAGGGAAAGAGGGAGAGGGAGAGAGAGAGACGAGAGAGAAAGACGAGAGAGAGAGAGAGAGAGAGAGAGAGAGAGAGAGAGAGAGAGAGAGAGAGGCGCGCAGAGGCAGGCAGGCAGAAACCAAATCTCTCTGTCTCTCGTCTCTCTCTCTCTCTCTCTCTCTCTCTCTCTCACACACACACACACACACACACACACACACAAAAAAAAAACACACACACAAACGCACACACAAAGACAAAAAGTCGTTTGCGGGAGAGGAGAGAGAGACAGAAGGGCACAAAATTTCTCTCTCACACTAAGCTTACAGTCAAACACAGCATTTGCTTGTGTGGGGGGAGAGAGACAGAGACACAGGAGCCAAGTACACCGCACACACGCTTGTGTGCAGGGGAGACAGACAGGGACAGAGAGATGGACACAAGATATCACTCCAACGTGCACACACGCACACCAAGGAAACCACCCCTGCCCACGACATCGCCAAGGTTGATCCCTTGCCCTCCCTGCAAGGACGTACGCACGTACGCACGAAGGCACGCCCCGCCCCACCCCAACCCACCCGTCTCCTCCATCAAACTCACCGAGGTCTACGGCAGCTGTCGCCACGAACGCCGCCCTTGGCGATGTCGTGGTTTGTCGTGGCGATGTGCTTGCGGGTGGGGGAGAGAGAGACAGACCCAAAATAGATAACGGAGAGAGAGGGCGGCGGCGGGCGGGCGGGCAGGAATGCCAACGCACACACAAACACTCACGCATCCCCCATTTCGACCGCTCGAATGCACAGACGCATGCACGCATGATCTTGACAACAGTGGGGATACGACAAAGGAGGAGGAGGAGGAGGAGGAGGAGGAGGAGGAGGAGGAGGAGGAGGAGGAGGAGGAGAAGAAGAAGAAGAAGAAGAAGAAGAAGAAGAAGAAGAAGAAGAAGAAGAAGAAGAAGAAGAAGAAGAGGAAGACGGCTGCCCTGCCCTTACCATGCTGGCCACACGAGGGCGCTCCTAAAAAAAGGGCCAGGTTATTACCCGGTCTACCGGGGGGGGGGAGGCAGGCAGGCAGGCAGGCAGGCAGGCAGGCAGGCAGGCAGGCAGGCAGGCAGGCCTGGGACGTCCACGCTCCCTGCCTGCCTGCCTGCCTGCCTGCCTGCCTGCCTGCCTGCCTGCCTGCCTGCCTGCGGCAGCCTGACGCTTCTATACGAAGCGCCAGGTTCTTACACGGTCTACCTGGAAGAAGGCAGGCAGGCAGGGGACGTCCACGCTCCCTGCCTGCCTGCCTGCCTGCCTTCCTGCGGCGGCCTGACGCTTCTATACGAAGCGCCAGGTTCTTACACGGTCTACCCGGAAGAAGGCAGGCAGGCAGGGGACGTCCACGCTCCCTGCCTGCCTGCCTGCCTGCGGCCGCCTGGCGATTCTATACGAAGCGCCAGGTTCTTACACGGTCTACCTGGAAGAAGGCAGGCAAGCCTGGGACGTCCACGCTCCCTGCCTGCCTGCCTGCCTGCCTGCCTGCCTGCCTGCCTGCCTGCGGCCGCCTG
>NC_135668.1:55977514-55980014 GCF_964188315.1 Podarcis muralis
TTGCCGGTGGCCCCGGTCTACCGGCCGGCAAGCGGGGGCGGGTGGGCCGGTCTTCCCGGCGGAAGGAGGGGAAGCGCTGGCCGTTTTCCGGGGGGGGGGGCGGCCGGATCTAGCTCCCCGCCGGAGGAGCTGGCCAGGGAAGCTGGGACGTGGCGGTCCCCTTCAGAGGACGGAAAGCTTTCCCGGTCTACCGCTGGGAGGTCTGTCCGCCGCCGGTCCCCCCGTTCTCCGCCCGGCCGAGGCGGCTGGGGCTTCCCGGTCCTCCCCGGTCTACCCTGCCGGAGGCCCGCCGACCGCCCGGTCTACTCGCGAGGGGCCCGGTCCTCCCGTGGGCGGCCGGGCCTGCGAACAGAGTCACCCCCGGTCTGCCGACTGCGGAGGCTGGGCCTTGCCGGGCCCCTTCCGAGAACAAGGGGGCCTCCCGGTCTACCGACCGAAGGTCTGGCCCGGGGCTGGCAGCGGTGCCCGGTCTCCCGGCCCTGGGCTCTGCTGGCCGTGGAGACTGGGTCCTGCCGGTCTACCTCCGAGGAAGGGAAGCTTCCCGGTCGACCCGCCGGAGGGGCAGACGGCGTTGCCCGGTCTCCCGGCCCTCGGCTCCCCTCCGGTCTACCGTCCGGGAAGGCTTGGGTTTGCCGGTCTTCCTCCGAGCTGGCCGGGGCTTCCCGGTCTACCCCCCGGAAAGAGAGGCTCTGCCGGACCACCTGGCGCACGGCACTGAACGGCTGGCCGGTCTACTGGGCCCCGGGCCTCGGGAAGCCCTGTCTACCCGCCAGAGGAGCCAGCGGCGTTGCCCGGCCTCCTGGCCCTCGTCTCCCCTCCGGTCTACCAGCCAGGCAGGCCGGGTCTTGCCTGTCTTCCTCAGAGAACATGCGGCTTCCCGGTCTACCCACCCGAAAGCGCGGCTCTGCCGGACTACCTGGAGCACGGCGCAGAACCGCTGGCCGGTCTACTGGGCGCCGGACCTCGGTGAGCCCGGTCTACCGGCCTGAGGGGCTGGCGGCGTTGCCCGGTCTCCCGGCCCTCGGCTCCCCTCCGGTCTACCGGCCGGGAAGGCTGGGGCTTGCCAGTCTTCCTCCCGAGATCTGGCGGCTTCCCGGTCTACCTGGCGAACGGCACGCAACCGCTGGCCGGTCTACTGGGCGCCGGACCTCGGGAAGCACGGTCTCCCGGCCGGAGGGGCTGGCGCCATTGCCCGGTCTCCCGGCCGTCGGCTCCCCTCCGGTCTACCGGCCCCGACGGCTGGAGTGTGCCGGTCTACCTCCGCGGCCGTGGGGGCTTCCCGGTCGGACAATCTACTCGCCGGGGCCCCGGTCTACCCGCCGGAGAGGCTGCGTCTTGCCGGTCTACTGTGGAGGGCGTAGGACTTCCCGGTCTACCGGCCCGCGCGCGCGCCCCCCCCCTATGTAGCCTCCAGGTCTACGTGGTCGCTGTAACCCGACGACATCGCCAAGGGTGGGTGGGGTTCGTGGCGACAGCTACCGTAGAACTCGGTGACTTTGTAGACCGCCGCTTGGCGGCAGTGCAGCAGGTAGGCGATGGAGGGGACGGGTGAGGGCGTGCGTTCATGCGTGCGTGCGTCCGTCCTTGCAGGGACGGCAAGGGAGAAAAGTCTTGGCGGGCGGGCGTTCCTTTGTGGGAGGGGGAGCATGCAGAGACACAGGGATACAGAAAGACAAGCACCAAATCACTCGTGCGCTCTCACACACACTTGATTGTGGGGGGGGGGAGGGAGGGAAAGAGGGAGAGGGAGAGAGAGAGACGAGAGAGAAAGACGAGAGAGAGAGAGAGAGAGAGAGAGAGAGAGAGAGAGAGAGAGAGAGAGAGGCGCGCAGAGGCAGGCAGGCAGAAACCAAATCTCTCTGTCTCTCGTCTCTCTCTCTCTCTCTCTCTCTCTCTCTCTCACACACACACACACACACACACACACACACAAAAAAAAAACACACACACAAACGCACACACAAAGACAAAAAGTCGTTTGCGGGAGAGGAGAGAGAGACAGAAGGGCACAAAATTTCTCTCTCACACTAAGCTTACAGTCAAACACAGCATTTGCTTGTGTGGGGGGAGAGAGACAGAGACACAGGAGCCAAGTACACCGCACACACGCTTGTGTGCAGGGGAGACAGACAGGGACAGAGAGATGGACACAAGATATCACTCCAACGTGCACACACGCACACCAAGGAAACCACCCCTGCCCACGACATCGCCAAGGTTGATCCCTTGCCCTCCCTGCAAGGACGTACGCACGTACGCACGAAGGCACGCCCCGCCCCACCCCAACCCACCCGTCTCCTCCATCAAACTCACCGAGGTCTACGGCAGCTGTCGCCACGAACGCCGCCCTTGGCGATGTCGTGGTTTGTCGTGGCGATGTGCTTGCGGGTGGGGGAGAGAGAGACAGACCCAAAATAGATAACGGAGAGAGAGGGCGGCGGCGGGCGGGCGGGCAGGAATGCCAACGCACACACAAACACTCACGCATCCCCCATTTCGA
>NC_135668.1:55992514-55995014 GCF_964188315.1 Podarcis muralis
CTGCCTGCCTGCCTGCCTGCCTGCCTGCCGGGCTGGGGCTTCCAGCTCTACCTCGAGGACAGACGGCTTCCCGGTCTCCCCTGCTTGGGGCTGGGAGGTGCCGGTCCACCTGACGGCCGGACTGGTACCGCTGCCCGGTCTACTAGCCGGGGCCGGGGAGACTGGGGCTTGCCGGTCTACCTCCGAAAAGGGAGGCGAGGCGAGAGCGGTTGGCGGAGGGTGCGAAGGCCGGGGAAGGGCAGGCTTCCGGGCGTCTGCCTGCGTGGGTCCGGCCCCTGCCCGGTCCAGGGGGCGAGGTTGCCGGGGGCCCCGGTCTACCGGCCGGCAAGCGGGGGTGGCTCGGCCGGTCTTCCCGGCAGAAGGAGGGGAAGCGCTGGCCGTTTTCCTGTCCTGGGGGGCGGCCGGATCTAGCTCCCCGCCGGAGGAGCTGGCCAGGGAAGCTGGGACGTGGCGGTCCCCTTCCGAGGACGGAAGGCTTTTCCGGTCTACCGCTGGGAGATCTGTCCGCTGCCGGTCCCCCCGTTCTCCGCCCGGCCGAGGCGGCTGGGGCTTCCCGGTCCTCCCCGGTCTACCCTGCCCGAGGCCCGCCGACCGCCCGGTCTACTCGCGAAGGCCCCGGTCCTCCAGGCGGCGGCCGGGCCCGCGAACGGAGTCCCCCCCCGGTCTGCCGACTGGGGAGGCTGGGCCTTGCCGGGCTCCTTCCGAGAACAAGGGGGCCTCCCGGTCTACCGACCGAAGGTCTGGCCCGGGGCTGGCAGCGGTGCCCGGTCTCCCGGCCCTGGGCTCTGCTGGCCGTGGAGACTGGGTCCTGCCGGTCTACCTCCGAGGAAGGGAAGCTTCCCGGTCGACCCGCCGGAGGGGCAGACGGCGTTGCCCGGTCTCCCGGCCCTCGGCTCCCCTCCGGTCTACCGTCCGGGAAGGCTTGGGTTTGCCGGTCTTCCTCCGAGCTCGCCGGGGCTTCGCTTCCCGGCCTACCCCCCGGAAAGAGAGGCTCTGCCGGACCACCTGGCGCACGGCACTGAACGGCTGGCCGGTCTACTGGGCCCCGGGCCTCGGGAAGCCCTGTCTACCCGCCAGAGGAGCCAGCGGCGTTGCCCGGCCTCCTGGCCCTCGTCTCCCCTCCGGTCTACCAGCCAGGCAGGCCGGGTCTTGCCTGTCTTCCTCCGAGAACATGCGGCTTCCCGGTCTACCCACCCGAAAGCGCGGCTCTGCCGGACTACCTGGAGCACGGCGCAGAACCGCTGGCCGGTCTACTGGGCGCCGGACCTCGGGAAGCCCGGTCTCCCGGCCCTCGGCTCCCCTCCGGTCTACCGGCCGGGAAGGCTGGGGCTTGCCGGTCTTCCTCCCGAGATCGTCGGGGCTTCCCGGTCTACCCACCGGAGAGCGCGGCTCTGCCGGGCTACCTGGCGCACGGCGCGCAACCGCTGGCCGGTCTACGGGGGGGGGGCCGGACCTCGGTGAGCCCGGTCTACCGGCCTGAGGGGCTGGCGGCGTTGCCCGGTCTCCCGGCCCTCGGCTCCCCTCCGGTCTACCAGCTGGGAAAGCTGGGGTTTGCCGGTCTTCCTCCGAGCTCGTCGGGGCTTCCCGGTCTACCCTCCGGAGAGCGCGGCTCTGCCGGGCTACCTGGAGCACGGTGCGCAACCGCTGGGCGGTCTACTGGGCGCCGGACCTCGGGAAGCCCGGTCTCCCGGCCGGAGGGGCTGGCGCCGTTGCCCGGTCTCCCGACCGTCGGCTCCCCTCCGGTCTACCGGTCCCGACGGCTGGAGTTTGCCGGTCTGCCTCCGCGGCCGTGGGGGCTTCCCGGTCGGACAATCTACTCGCCGGGGCCCCGGTCTACCCGCCGGAGAGGCTGCGTCTTGCCGGTCTACTGTGGAGGTCGTAGGACTTCCCGGTCTACCGGCCCGTGCGCGCGCCCCCCCCCCCCCATGGAGCCTCCAGGTCTACGTGGTCGCTGTAACCCGACGACATCGCCAAGGGTGGGTGGGGTTCGTGGCGACAGCTACCGTAGAACTCGGTGACTTTGTAGACCGCCGCTTGGCGGCAGTGCAGCAGGTAGGCGATGGAGGGGACGGGTGAGGGCGTGCGTTCATGCGTGCGTGCGTCCGTCCTTGCAGGGACGGCAAGGGAGAAAAGTCTTGGCGGGCGGGCGTTCCTTTGTGGGAGGGGGAGCATGCAGAGACACAGGGATACAGAAAGACAAGCACCAAATCACTCGTGCGCTCTCACACACACTTGATTGCGGGGGGGGGGAGGGAGAGGGAGGGAGGGAGGGAAAGAGGGAGAGGGAGAGAGAGACGAGAGAGAGAGAGAGAGAGAGAGAGAGAGAGAGAGAGAGAGAGGGGCAGGCAGAGGCAGGCAGGCAGAAACCAAATCTCTCTGTCTCTCCTCTCTCTCTCTCTCTCTCTCACACACACACACACACACAAAAACAAAGACAAAAAGTCGTTTGCGGGAGAGGAGAGGAGAGACAGAAGGGCACAAAATTTCTCTCTCACACTAA
>NC_135668.1:56007514-56010014 GCF_964188315.1 Podarcis muralis
TTCTCGCGTCCACGGTCACCCCGGTCTCCCGGCCCTGGGCTCCCCTCCAGTCTGCCGGCCGGGGTGGCTGGGTCTTGCCGGTCTACCTCCGAGGAAGGGAGACTTCCCGGCCGTCCCGACGGAGGCCCGGTGGGCTCCTCGCGTCCACGCTCACGCCTGCCTGCCTGCCTGCCTGCCTGCCTGCCGGGCTGGGGCTTCCAGCTCTACCTCGAGGACAGACGGCTTCCCGGTCTCCCCTGCTTGGGGCTGGGAGGTGCCGGTCCACCTGACGGCCGGACTGGTACCGCTGCCCGGTCTACTAGCCGGGGCCGGGGAGACTGGGGCTTGCCGGTCTACCTCCGAAAAGGGAGGCGAGGCGAGAGCGGTTGGCGGAGGGTGCGAAGGCCGGGGAAGGGCAGGCTTCCGGGCGTCTGCCTGCGTGGGTCCGGCCCCTGCCCGGTCCAGGGGGCGAGGTTGCCGGGGGCCCCGGTCTACCGGCCGGCAAGCGGGGGTGGCTCGGCCGGTCTTCCCGGCAGAAGGAGGGGAAGCGCTGGCCGTTTTCCTGTCCTGGGGGGCGGCCGGATCTAGCTCCCCGCCGGAGGAGCTGGCCAGGGAAGCTGGGACGTGGCGGTCCCCTTCCGAGGACGGAAGGCTTTTCCGGTCTACCGCTGGGAGATCTGTCCGCTGCCGGTCCCCCCGTTCTCCGCCCGGCCGAGGCGGCTGGGGCTTCCCGGTCCTCCCCGGTCTACCCTGCCCGAGGCCCGCCGACCGCCCGGTCTACTCGCGAAGGCCCCGGTCCTCCAGGCGGCGGCCGGGCCCGCGAACGGAGTCCCCCCCCGGTCTGCCGACTGGGGAGGCTGGGCCTTGCCGGGCTCCTTCCGAGAACAAGGGGGCCTCCCGGTCTACCGACCGAAGGTCTGGCCCGGGGCTGGCAGCGGTGCCCGGTCTCCCGGCCCTGGGCTCTGCTGGCCGTGGAGACTGGGTCCTGCCGGTCTACCTCCGAGGAAGGGAAGCTTCCCGGTCGACCCGCCGGAGGGGCAGACGGCGTTGCCCGGTCTCCCGGCCCTCGGCTCCCCTCCGGTCTACCGTCCGGGAAGGCTTGGGTTTGCCGGTCTTCCTCCGAGCTCGCCGGGGCTTCGCTTCCCGGCCTACCCCCCGGAAAGAGAGGCTCTGCCGGACCACCTGGCGCACGGCACTGAACGGCTGGCCGGTCTACTGGGCCCCGGGCCTCGGGAAGCCCTGTCTACCCGCCAGAGGAGCCAGCGGCGTTGCCCGGCCTCCTGGCCCTCGTCTCCCCTCCGGTCTACCAGCCAGGCAGGCCGGGTCTTGCCTGTCTTCCTCCGAGAACATGCGGCTTCCCGGTCTACCCACCCGAAAGCGCGGCTCTGCCGGACTACCTGGAGCACGGCGCAGAACCGCTGGCCGGTCTACTGGGCGCCGGACCTCGGGAAGCCCGGTCTCCCGGCCCTCGGCTCCCCTCCGGTCTACCGGCCGGGAAGGCTGGGGCTTGCCGGTCTTCCTCCCGAGATCGTCGGGGCTTCCCGGTCTACCCACCGGAGAGCGCGGCTCTGCCGGGCTACCTGGCGCACGGCGCGCAACCGCTGGCCGGTCTACGGGGGGGGGCCGGACCTCGGTGAGCCCGGTCTACCGGCCTGAGGGGCTGGCGGCGTTGCCCGGTCTCCCGGCCCTCGGCTCCCCTCCGGTCTACCAGCTGGGAAAGCTGGGGTTTGCCGGTCTTCCTCCGAGCTCGTCGGGGCTTCCCGGTCTACCCTCCGGAGAGCGCGGCTCTGCCGGGCTACCTGGAGCACGGTGCGCAACCGCTGGGCGGTCTACTGGGCGCCGGACCTCGGGAAGCCCGGTCTCCCGGCCGGAGGGGCTGGCGCCGTTGCCCGGTCTCCCGACCGTCGGCTCCCCTCCGGTCTACCGGTCCCGACGGCTGGAGTTTGCCGGTCTGCCTCCGCGGCCGTGGGGGCTTCCCGGTCGGACAATCTACTCGCCGGGGCCCCGGTCTACCCGCCGGAGAGGCTGCGTCTTGCCGGTCTACTGTGGAGGTCGTAGGACTTCCCGGTCTACCGGCCCGTGCGCGCGCCCCCCCCCCCCCATGGAGCCTCCAGGTCTACGTGGTCGCTGTAACCCGACGACATCGCCAAGGGTGGGTGGGGTTCGTGGCGACAGCTACCGTAGAACTCGGTGACTTTGTAGACCGCCGCTTGGCGGCAGTGCAGCAGGTAGGCGATGGAGGGGACGGGTGAGGGCGTGCGTTCATGCGTGCGTGCGTCCGTCCTTGCAGGGACGGCAAGGGAGAAAAGTCTTGGCGGGCGGGCGTTCCTTTGTGGGAGGGGGAGCATGCAGAGACACAGGGATACAGAAAGACAAGCACCAAATCACTCGTGCGCTCTCACACACACTTGATTGCGGGGGGGGGGAGGGAGAGGGAGGGAGGGAGGGAAAGAGGGAGAGGGAGAGAGAGACGAGAGAGAGAGAGAGAGAGAGAGAGAGAGAGAGAGAGAGAGAGGGGCAG
>NC_135668.1:56022514-56027514 GCF_964188315.1 Podarcis muralis
CCGGTCTTCCCGGCGGCGGGCGGGCGGGCGGGCGGGCCTGCGACCGCTGTCCCCCCCCCCCAGTCTGCCGTCCGGCCGGGGAGGCCTGGCCTTGCCGGCCCCCTTCAGGGAACGGGCGGCCTCCCGGTCTACCCAGCGAAGGCCCAGTCTGCTTCTCGCGTCCACGGTCACCCCGGTCTCCCGGCCCTGGGCTCCCCTCCAGTCTGCCGGCCGGGGTGGCTGGGTCTTGCCGGTCTACCTCCGAGGAAGGGAGACTTCCCGGCCGTCCCGACGGAGGCCCGGTGGGCTCCTCGCGTCCACGCTCACGCCTGCCTGCCTGCCTGCCTGCCTGCCTGCCGGGCTGGGGCTTCCAGCTCTACCTCGAGGACAGACGGCTTCCCGGTCTCCCCTGCTTGGGGCTGGGAGGTGCCGGTCCACCTGACGGCCGGACTGGTACCGCTGCCCGGTCTACTAGCCGGGGCCGGGGAGACTGGGGCTTGCCGGTCTACCTCCGAAAAGGGAGGCGAGGCGAGAGCGGTTGGCGGAGGGTGCGAAGGCCGGGGAAGGGCAGGCTTCCGGGCGTCTGCCTGCGTGGGTCCGGCCCCTGCCCGGTCCAGGGGGCGAGGTTGCCGGGGGCCCCGGTCTACCGGCCGGCAAGCGGGGGTGGCTCGGCCGGTCTTCCCGGCAGAAGGAGGGGAAGCGCTGGCCGTTTTCCTGTCCTGGGGGGCGGCCGGATCTAGCTCCCCGCCGGAGGAGCTGGCCAGGGAAGCTGGGACGTGGCGGTCCCCTTCCGAGGACGGAAGGCTTTTCCGGTCTACCGCTGGGAGATCTGTCCGCTGCCGGTCCCCCCGTTCTCCGCCCGGCCGAGGCGGCTGGGGCTTCCCGGTCCTCCCCGGTCTACCCTGCCCGAGGCCCGCCGACCGCCCGGTCTACTCGCGAAGGCCCCGGTCCTCCAGGCGGCGGCCGGGCCCGCGAACGGAGTCCCCCCCCGGTCTGCCGACTGGGGAGGCTGGGCCTTGCCGGGCTCCTTCCGAGAACAAGGGGGCCTCCCGGTCTACCGACCGAAGGTCTGGCCCGGGGCTGGCAGCGGTGCCCGGTCTCCCGGCCCTGGGCTCTGCTGGCCGTGGAGACTGGGTCCTGCCGGTCTACCTCCGAGGAAGGGAAGCTTCCCGGTCGACCCGCCGGAGGGGCAGACGGCGTTGCCCGGTCTCCCGGCCCTCGGCTCCCCTCCGGTCTACCGTCCGGGAAGGCTTGGGTTTGCCGGTCTTCCTCCGAGCTCGCCGGGGCTTCGCTTCCCGGCCTACCCCCCGGAAAGAGAGGCTCTGCCGGACCACCTGGCGCACGGCACTGAACGGCTGGCCGGTCTACTGGGCCCCGGGCCTCGGGAAGCCCTGTCTACCCGCCAGAGGAGCCAGCGGCGTTGCCCGGCCTCCTGGCCCTCGTCTCCCCTCCGGTCTACCAGCCAGGCAGGCCGGGTCTTGCCTGTCTTCCTCCGAGAACATGCGGCTTCCCGGTCTACCCACCCGAAAGCGCGGCTCTGCCGGACTACCTGGAGCACGGCGCAGAACCGCTGGCCGGTCTACTGGGCGCCGGACCTCGGGAAGCCCGGTCTCCCGGCCCTCGGCTCCCCTCCGGTCTACCGGCCGGGAAGGCTGGGGCTTGCCGGTCTTCCTCCCGAGATCGTCGGGGCTTCCCGGTCTACCCACCGGAGAGCGCGGCTCTGCCGGGCTACCTGGCGCACGGCGCGCAACCGCTGGCCGGTCTACGGGGGGGGGGCCGGACCTCGGTGAGCCCGGTCTACCGGCCTGAGGGGCTGGCGGCGTTGCCCGGTCTCCCGGCCCTCGGCTCCCCTCCGGTCTACCAGCTGGGAAAGCTGGGGTTTGCCGGTCTTCCTCCGAGCTCGTCGGGGCTTCCCGGTCTACCCTCCGGAGAGCGCGGCTCTGCCGGGCTACCTGGAGCACGGTGCGCAACCGCTGGGCGGTCTACTGGGCGCCGGACCTCGGGAAGCCCGGTCTCCCGGCCGGAGGGGCTGGCGCCGTTGCCCGGTCTCCCGACCGTCGGCTCCCCTCCGGTCTACCGGTCCCGACGGCTGGAGTTTGCCGGTCTGCCTCCGCGGCCGTGGGGGCTTCCCGGTCGGACAATCTACTCGCCGGGGCCCCGGTCTACCCGCCGGAGAGGCTGCGTCTTGCCGGTCTACTGTGGAGGTCGTAGGACTTCCCGGTCTACCGGCCCGTGCGCGCGCCCCCCCCCCCCCATGGAGCCTCCAGGTCTACGTGGTCGCTGTAACCCGACGACATCGCCAAGGGTGGGTGGGGTTCGTGGCGACAGCTACCGTAGAACTCGGTGACTTTGTAGACCGCCGCTTGGCGGCAGTGCAGCAGGTAGGCGATGGAGGGGACGGGTGAGGGCGTGCGTTCATGCGTGCGTGCGTCCGTCCTTGCAGGGACGGCAAGGGAGAAAAGTCTTGGCGGGCGGGCGTTCCTTTGTGGGAGGGGGAGCATGCAGAGACACAGGGATACAGAAAGACAAGCACCAAATCACTCGTGCGCTCTCACACACACTTGATTGCGGGGGGGGGGAGGGAGAGGGAGGGAGGGAGGGAAAGAGGGAGAGGGAGAGAGAGACGAGAGAGAGAGAGAGAGAGAGAGAGAGAGAGAGAGAGAGAGGGGCAGGCAGAGGCAGGCAGGCAGAAACCAAATCTCTCTGTCTCTCCTCTCTCTCTCTCTCTCTCTCACACACACACACACACACAAAAACAAAGACAAAAAGTCGTTTGCGGGAGAGGAGAGGAGAGACAGAAGGGCACAAAATTTCTCTCTCACACTAAGCTGACACTCAAACACAGCATTTGCTTGTGTGGAGGGAGAGAGACAGAGACACAGGAGCCAAGTACACCGCACACACGCTTGTGTGCAGGGGAGACAGACAGGGACAGAGAGATGGACACAAGATATCACTCCAACGCGCACACACGCACACCAAGGAAACCACCCCCGCCCACAACATCGCCAAGGTTGATCCCTTGCCCTCCCTGCAAGGACATGTACGCACGTACGCACGAAGGCACGCCCCGCCCCACCCCACCCCACCCGTCTCCTCCATCGCCTACCTGCTGCTCTGCTGCCAAGCGGCGGTCTACAAACTCACCGAGGTCTACGGCAGCTGTCGCCACGAAGGCCGCCCTTGGCGATGTCGTGGTTTGTCGTGGCGATGTGCTTGCGGGTGGGGGAGAGAGAGACAGACCCAAAATAGATCACGGAGAGAGAGGGCGGCGGCGGGCGGGTGGGCGGGCGGGCGGGCAGGAATGCCAACACACACACAAACACTCACGCATCCCCCATTTCGACCGCTCGAATGCACAGACGCATGCACGCATGATCTTGACAACAGTGGGGATACGACAAAGGAGGAGGAGGAGGAGGAGGAGGAGGAGGAGGAGGAGGAGGAGGAGGAGAAGGAGAAGAAGAAGAAGAAGAAGAAGAAGAAGAAGAAGAAGAAGAAGAAGAAGAGGAAGAAGAAGAAGAAGAAGAAGAAGAAGAGGAAGACGGCTGCCCTGCCCTTACCATGCTGGCCACACGAGGGCGCTCCTAAAAAAAGGGCCAGGTTATTACCCGGTCTACCTGGGGGCGGGGGAGGCAGGCAGGCAGGGGACGGCCACCCTGCCTGCCTGCCTGCCTGCCTGCCTGCGGCCGCCTGGCGCTTCTACACCAAGCGCCAGGTTCTTACACGGTCTACCTGGAAGAAGGAAGGAAGGCAGGCAGGCAGGGGACGCCCACCCTGCCTGCCTGCCTGCCTGCCTGCCTGCCTGCCTGCCTGCCTGCCTGCGGCCGCCTGACGCTTCTATACTAAGCGCCAGCTTCTTACACGGTCTACCTGGAAGAAGGAAGGCAGGCAGGCAGGCAGGGGACGTCCACGCTCCCTGCCTGCCTGCCTGCCTGCGGCCGCCTGACGCTTCTATACAAAGCGCCAGGTTCTTACACGGTCTACCTGGAAGAAGGCAGGCAGGGGACGTCCAGCCTGCCTGCCTGCCTGCCTGCCTGCCTGCCTGCCTGCCTGCCTGCCTGCCTGCGGCCGCCTGACGCTTCTATACAAAGCGCCAGCTTCTTACACGGTCTACCTGGAAGAAGGAAGGCAGGCAGGCAGGGGACGTCCACGCTCCCTGCCTGCCTGCCTGCCTGCCTGCGGCCGCCTGACGCTTCTATACAAAGCGCCAGCTTCTTACACGGTCTACCTGGAAGAAGGAAGGAAGGCAGGCAGGCAGGGGACGCCCACCCTGCCTGCCTGCCTGCCTGCCTGCCTGCCTGCCTGCCTGCCTGCCTGCCTGCCTGCGGCCGCCTGACGCTTCTATACTAAGCGCCAGCTTCTTACACGGTCTACCTGGAAGAAGGAAGGCAGGCAGGCAGGCAGGGGACGTCCACGCTCCCTGCCTGCCTGCCTGCCTGCGGCTGCCTGACGCTTCTATACAAAGCGCCAGGTTCTTACACGGTCTACCTGGAAGAAGGCAGGCAGGGGACGTCCAGCCTGCCTGCCTGCCTGCCTGCCTGCCTGCCTGCCTGCCTGCGGCCGCCTGACGCTTCTATACAAAGCGCCAGGTTCTTACACGGTCTACCTGGAAGAAGGCAGGCAGGGGACGTCCAGCCTGCCTGCCTGCCTGCCTGCCTGCCTGCCTGCCTGCCTGCCTGCCTGCGGCCGCCTGACGCTTCTATACAAAGCGCCAGGTTCTTACACGGTCTACCTGGAAGAAGGAAGGAAGGCAGGCAGGCAGGCAGGGGACGCCCACCCTGCCTGCCTGCCTGCCTGCCTGCCTGCCTGCCTGCCTGCGGCCGCCTGGCGCTTCTATACAAAGCGCCAGGTTCTTACACGGTCTACCTGGAAGAAGGAAGGAAGGCAGGCAGGCAGGCAGGCAGGCAGGCAGGGGACGCCCACCCTGCCTGCCTGCCTGCCTGCCTGCCTGCCTGCCTGCCTGCGGCCGCCTGACGCTTCTATACAAAGCGCCAGGTTCTTACACGGTCTACCTGGAA
>NC_135668.1:56040014-56042514 GCF_964188315.1 Podarcis muralis
CTCCTGGCCCTCGTCTCCCCTCCGGTCTACCAGCCAGGCAGGCCGGGTCTTGCCTGTCTTCCTCCGAGAACATGCGGCTTCCCGGTCTACCCACCCGAAAGCGCGGCTCTGCCGGACTACCTGGAGCACGGCGCAGAACCGCTGGCCGGTCTACTGGGCGCCGGACCTCGGGAAGCCCGGTCTCCCGGCCCTCGGCTCCCCTCCGGTCTACCGGCCGGGAAGGCTGGGGCTTGCCGGTCTTCCTCCCGAGATCGTCGGGGCTTCCCGGTCTACCCACCGGAGAGCGCGGCTCTGCCGGGCTACCTGGCGCACGGCGCGCAACCGCTGGCCGGTCTACGGGGGGGGGGCCGGACCTCGGTGAGCCCGGTCTACCGGCCTGAGGGGCTGGCGGCGTTGCCCGGTCTCCCGGCCCTCGGCTCCCCTCCGGTCTACCAGCTGGGAAAGCTGGGGTTTGCCGGTCTTCCTCCGAGCTCGTCGGGGCTTCCCGGTCTACCCTCCGGAGAGCGCGGCTCTGCCGGGCTACCTGGAGCACGGTGCGCAACCGCTGGGCGGTCTACTGGGCGCCGGACCTCGGGAAGCCCGGTCTCCCGGCCGGAGGGGCTGGCGCCGTTGCCCGGTCTCCCGACCGTCGGCTCCCCTCCGGTCTACCGGTCCCGACGGCTGGAGTTTGCCGGTCTGCCTCCGCGGCCGTGGGGGCTTCCCGGTCGGACAATCTACTCGCCGGGGCCCCGGTCTACCCGCCGGAGAGGCTGCGTCTTGCCGGTCTACTGTGGAGGTCGTAGGACTTCCCGGTCTACCGGCCCGTGCGCGCGCCCCCCCCCCCCCATGGAGCCTCCAGGTCTACGTGGTCGCTGTAACCCGACGACATCGCCAAGGGTGGGTGGGGTTCGTGGCGACAGCTACCGTAGAACTCGGTGACTTTGTAGACCGCCGCTTGGCGGCAGTGCAGCAGGTAGGCGATGGAGGGGACGGGTGAGGGCGTGCGTTCATGCGTGCGTGCGTCCGTCCTTGCAGGGACGGCAAGGGAGAAAAGTCTTGGCGGGCGGGCGTTCCTTTGTGGGAGGGGGAGCATGCAGAGACACAGGGATACAGAAAGACAAGCACCAAATCACTCGTGCGCTCTCACACACACTTGATTGCGGGGGGGGGGAGGGAGAGGGAGGGAGGGAGGGAAAGAGGGAGAGGGAGAGAGAGACGAGAGAGAGAGAGAGAGAGAGAGAGAGAGAGAGAGAGAGAGAGGGGCAGGCAGAGGCAGGCAGGCAGAAACCAAATCTCTCTGTCTCTCCTCTCTCTCTCTCTCTCTCTCACACACACACACACACACAAAAACAAAGACAAAAAGTCGTTTGCGGGAGAGGAGAGGAGAGACAGAAGGGCACAAAATTTCTCTCTCACACTAAGCTGACACTCAAACACAGCATTTGCTTGTGTGGAGGGAGAGAGACAGAGACACAGGAGCCAAGTACACCGCACACACGCTTGTGTGCAGGGGAGACAGACAGGGACAGAGAGATGGACACAAGATATCACTCCAACGCGCACACACGCACACCAAGGAAACCACCCCCGCCCACAACATCGCCAAGGTTGATCCCTTGCCCTCCCTGCAAGGACATGTACGCACGTACGCACGAAGGCACGCCCCGCCCCACCCCACCCCACCCGTCTCCTCCATCGCCTACCTGCTGCTCTGCTGCCAAGCGGCGGTCTACAAACTCACCGAGGTCTACGGCAGCTGTCGCCACGAAGGCCGCCCTTGGCGATGTCGTGGTTTGTCGTGGCGATGTGCTTGCGGGTGGGGGAGAGAGAGACAGACCCAAAATAGATCACGGAGAGAGAGGGCGGCGGCGGGCGGGTGGGCGGGCGGGCGGGCAGGAATGCCAACACACACACAAACACTCACGCATCCCCCATTTCGACCGCTCGAATGCACAGACGCATGCACGCATGATCTTGACAACAGTGGGGATACGACAAAGGAGGAGGAGGAGGAGGAGGAGGAGGAGGAGGAGGAGGAGGAGGAGAAGGAGAAGGAGAAGAAGAAGAAGAAGAAGAAGAAGAAGAAGAAGAAGAAGAAGAGGAAGAAGAAGAAGAAGAAGAAGAAGAAGAAGAAGAGGAAGACGGCTGCCCTGCCCTTACCATGCTGGCCACACGAGGGCGCTCCTAAAAAAAGGGCCAGGTTATTACCCGGTCTACCTGGGGGCGGGGGAGGCAGGCAGGCAGGGGACGGCCACCCTGCCTGCCTGCCTGCCTGCCTGCCTGCGGCCGCCTGGCGCTTCTACACCAAGCGCCAGGTTCTTACACGGTCTACCTGGAAGAAGGAAGGAAGGCAGGCAGGCAGGGGACGCCCACCCTGCCTGCCTGCCTGCCTGCCTGCCTGCCTGCCTGCCTGCCTGCCTGCGGCCGCCTGACGCTTCTATACCAAGCGCCAGCTTCTTACACGGTCTACCTGGAAGAAGGAAGGCAGGCAGGCAGGCAGGGGACGTCCACGCTCCCTGCC
>NC_135668.1:56055014-56057514 GCF_964188315.1 Podarcis muralis
CTCGCCGGGGCTTCGCTTCCCGGCCTACCCCCCGGAAAGAGAGGCTCTGCCGGACCACCTGGCGCACGGCACTGAACGGCTGGCCGGTCTACTGGGCCCCGGGCCTCGGGAAGCCCTGTCTACCCGCCAGAGGAGCCAGCGGCGTTGCCCGGCCTCCTGGCCCTCGTCTCCCCTCCGGTCTACCAGCCAGGCAGGCCGGGTCTTGCCTGTCTTCCTCCGAGAACATGCGGCTTCCCGGTCTACCCACCCGAAAGCGCGGCTCTGCCGGACTACCTGGAGCACGGCGCAGAACCGCTGGCCGGTCTACTGGGCGCCGGACCTCGGGAAGCCCGGTCTCCCGGCCCTCGGCTCCCCTCCGGTCTACCGGCCGGGAAGGCTGGGGCTTGCCGGTCTTCCTCCCGAGATCGTCGGGGCTTCCCGGTCTACCCACCGGAGAGCGCGGCTCTGCCGGGCTACCTGGCGCACGGCGCGCAACCGCTGGCCGGTCTACGGGGGGGGGCCGGACCTCGGTGAGCCCGGTCTACCGGCCTGAGGGGCTGGCGGCGTTGCCCGGTCTCCCGGCCCTCGGCTCCCCTCCGGTCTACCAGCTGGGAAAGCTGGGGTTTGCCGGTCTTCCTCCGAGCTCGTCGGGGCTTCCCGGTCTACCCTCCGGAGAGCGCGGCTCTGCCGGGCTACCTGGAGCACGGTGCGCAACCGCTGGGCGGTCTACTGGGCGCCGGACCTCGGGAAGCCCGGTCTCCCGGCCGGAGGGGCTGGCGCCGTTGCCCGGTCTCCCGACCGTCGGCTCCCCTCCGGTCTACCGGTCCCGACGGCTGGAGTTTGCCGGTCTGCCTCCGCGGCCGTGGGGGCTTCCCGGTCGGACAATCTACTCGCCGGGGCCCCGGTCTACCCGCCGGAGAGGCTGCGTCTTGCCGGTCTACTGTGGAGGTCGTAGGACTTCCCGGTCTACCGGCCCGTGCGCGCGCCCCCCCCCCCCCATGGAGCCTCCAGGTCTACGTGGTCGCTGTAACCCGACGACATCGCCAAGGGTGGGTGGGGTTCGTGGCGACAGCTACCGTAGAACTCGGTGACTTTGTAGACCGCCGCTTGGCGGCAGTGCAGCAGGTAGGCGATGGAGGGGACGGGTGAGGGCGTGCGTTCATGCGTGCGTGCGTCCGTCCTTGCAGGGACGGCAAGGGAGAAAAGTCTTGGCGGGCGGGCGTTCCTTTGTGGGAGGGGGAGCATGCAGAGACACAGGGATACAGAAAGACAAGCACCAAATCACTCGTGCGCTCTCACACACACTTGATTGCGGGGGGGGGGAGGGAGAGGGAGGGAGGGAGGGAAAGAGGGAGAGGGAGAGAGAGACGAGAGAGAGAGAGAGAGAGAGAGAGAGAGAGAGAGAGAGAGAGGGGCAGGCAGAGGCAGGCAGGCAGAAACCAAATCTCTCTGTCTCTCCTCTCTCTCTCTCTCTCTCTCACACACACACACACACACAAAAACAAAGACAAAAAGTCGTTTGCGGGAGAGGAGAGGAGAGACAGAAGGGCACAAAATTTCTCTCTCACACTAAGCTGACACTCAAACACAGCATTTGCTTGTGTGGAGGGAGAGAGACAGAGACACAGGAGCCAAGTACACCGCACACACGCTTGTGTGCAGGGGAGACAGACAGGGACAGAGAGATGGACACAAGATATCACTCCAACGCGCACACACGCACACCAAGGAAACCACCCCCGCCCACAACATCGCCAAGGTTGATCCCTTGCCCTCCCTGCAAGGACATGTACGCACGTACGCACGAAGGCACGCCCCGCCCCACCCCACCCCACCCGTCTCCTCCATCGCCTACCTGCTGCTCTGCTGCCAAGCGGCGGTCTACAAACTCACCGAGGTCTACGGCAGCTGTCGCCACGAAGGCCGCCCTTGGCGATGTCGTGGTTTGTCGTGGCGA
Organism: Podarcis muralis; assembly: GCF_964188315.1. Classification (NCBI taxonomy): domain Eukaryota; kingdom Metazoa; phylum Chordata; class Lepidosauria; order Squamata; family Lacertidae; genus Podarcis; species Podarcis muralis. Next base: position 56,056,951 of record NC_135668.1, read on the forward strand.
TGTGCTTGCGGGTGGGGGAGAGAGAGACAGACCCAAAATAGATCACGGAGAGAGAGGGCGGCGGCGGGCGGGTGGGCGGGCGGGCGGGCAGGAATGCCAACACACACACAAACACTCACGCATCCCCCATTTCGACCGCTCGAATGCACAGACGCATGCACGCATGATCTTGACAACAGTGGGGATACGACAAAGGAGGAGGAGGAGGAGGAGGAGGAGGAGGAGGAGGAGGAGGAGGAGAAGGAGAAGGAGAAGAAGAAGAAGAAGAAGAAGAAGAAGAAGAAGAAGAAGAAGAGGAAGAAGAAGAAGAAGAAGAAGAAGAAGAAGAAGAGGAAGACGGCTGCCCTGCCCTTACCATGCTGGCCACACGAGGGCGCTCCTAAAAAAAGGGCCAGGTTATTACCCGGTCTACCTGGGGGCGGGGGAGGCAGGCAGGCAGGGGACGGCCACCCTGCCTGCCTGCCTGCCTGCCTGCCTGCGGCCGCCTGGCGCTTCTACACCAAGCGCCAGGTTCTTACACGGTCTACCTGGAAGAAGGAAGGAAGGCAGGCAGGCAGGGGACGC
>NC_135668.1:56070014-56072514 GCF_964188315.1 Podarcis muralis
TGGAGACTGGGTCCTGCCGGTCTACCTCCGAGGAAGGGAAGCTTCCCGGTCGACCCGCCGGAGGGGCAGACGGCGTTGCCCGGTCTCCCGGCCCTCGGCTCCCCTCCGGTCTACCGTCCGGGAAGGCTTGGGTTTGCCGGTCTTCCTCCGAGCTCGCCGGGGCTTCGCTTCCCGGCCTACCCCCCGGAAAGAGAGGCTCTGCCGGACCACCTGGCGCACGGCACTGAACGGCTGGCCGGTCTACTGGGCCCCGGGCCTCGGGAAGCCCTGTCTACCCGCCAGAGGAGCCAGCGGCGTTGCCCGGCCTCCTGGCCCTCGTCTCCCCTCCGGTCTACCAGCCAGGCAGGCCGGGTCTTGCCTGTCTTCCTCCGAGAACATGCGGCTTCCCGGTCTACCCACCCGAAAGCGCGGCTCTGCCGGACTACCTGGAGCACGGCGCAGAACCGCTGGCCGGTCTACTGGGCGCCGGACCTCGGGAAGCCCGGTCTCCCGGCCCTCGGCTCCCCTCCGGTCTACCGGCCGGGAAGGCTGGGGCTTGCCGGTCTTCCTCCCGAGATCGTCGGGGCTTCCCGGTCTACCCACCGGAGAGCGCGGCTCTGCCGGGCTACCTGGCGCACGGCGCGCAACCGCTGGCCGGTCTACGGGGGGGGGGCCGGACCTCGGTGAGCCCGGTCTACCGGCCTGAGGGGCTGGCGGCGTTGCCCGGTCTCCCGGCCCTCGGCTCCCCTCCGGTCTACCAGCTGGGAAAGCTGGGGTTTGCCGGTCTTCCTCCGAGCTCGTCGGGGCTTCCCGGTCTACCCTCCGGAGAGCGCGGCTCTGCCGGGCTACCTGGAGCACGGTGCGCAACCGCTGGGCGGTCTACTGGGCGCCGGACCTCGGGAAGCCCGGTCTCCCGGCCGGAGGGGCTGGCGCCGTTGCCCGGTCTCCCGACCGTCGGCTCCCCTCCGGTCTACCGGTCCCGACGGCTGGAGTTTGCCGGTCTGCCTCCGCGGCCGTGGGGGCTTCCCGGTCGGACAATCTACTCGCCGGGGCCCCGGTCTACCCGCCGGAGAGGCTGCGTCTTGCCGGTCTACTGTGGAGGTCGTAGGACTTCCCGGTCTACCGGCCCGTGCGCGCGCCCCCCCCCCCCCATGGAGCCTCCAGGTCTACGTGGTCGCTGTAACCCGACGACATCGCCAAGGGTGGGTGGGGTTCGTGGCGACAGCTACCGTAGAACTCGGTGACTTTGTAGACCGCCGCTTGGCGGCAGTGCAGCAGGTAGGCGATGGAGGGGACGGGTGAGGGCGTGCGTTCATGCGTGCGTGCGTCCGTCCTTGCAGGGACGGCAAGGGAGAAAAGTCTTGGCGGGCGGGCGTTCCTTTGTGGGAGGGGGAGCATGCAGAGACACAGGGATACAGAAAGACAAGCACCAAATCACTCGTGCGCTCTCACACACACTTGATTGCGGGGGGGGGGAGGGAGAGGGAGGGAGGGAGGGAAAGAGGGAGAGGGAGAGAGAGACGAGAGAGAGAGAGAGAGAGAGAGAGAGAGAGAGAGAGAGAGAGGGGCAGGCAGAGGCAGGCAGGCAGAAACCAAATCTCTCTGTCTCTCCTCTCTCTCTCTCTCTCTCTCACACACACACACACACACAAAAACAAAGACAAAAAGTCGTTTGCGGGAGAGGAGAGGAGAGACAGAAGGGCACAAAATTTCTCTCTCACACTAAGCTGACACTCAAACACAGCATTTGCTTGTGTGGAGGGAGAGAGACAGAGACACAGGAGCCAAGTACACCGCACACACGCTTGTGTGCAGGGGAGACAGACAGGGACAGAGAGATGGACACAAGATATCACTCCAACGCGCACACACGCACACCAAGGAAACCACCCCCGCCCACAACATCGCCAAGGTTGATCCCTTGCCCTCCCTGCAAGGACATGTACGCACGTACGCACGAAGGCACGCCCCGCCCCACCCCACCCCACCCGTCTCCTCCATCGCCTACCTGCTGCTCTGCTGCCAAGCGGCGGTCTACAAACTCACCGAGGTCTACGGCAGCTGTCGCCACGAAGGCCGCCCTTGGCGATGTCGTGGTTTGTCGTGGCGATGTGCTTGCGGGTGGGGGAGAGAGAGACAGACCCAAAATAGATCACGGAGAGAGAGGGCGGCGGCGGGCGGGTGGGCGGGCGGGCGGGCAGGAATGCCAACACACACACAAACACTCACGCATCCCCCATTTCGACCGCTCGAATGCACAGACGCATGCACGCATGATCTTGACAACAGTGGGGATACGACAAAGGAGGAGGAGGAGGAGGAGGAGGAGGAGGAGGAGGAGGAGGAGGAGAAGGAGAAGGAGAAGAAGAAGAAGAAGAAGAAGAAGAAGAAGAAGAAGAAGAAGAAGAGGAAGAAGAAGAAGAAGAAGAAGAAGAAGAAGAGGAAGACGGCTGCCCTGCCCTTACCATGCTGGCCACACGAGGGCGCTCCTAAAAAAAGGGCCAGGTTATTACCCGGTCTA
>NC_135668.1:56085014-56087514 GCF_964188315.1 Podarcis muralis
TGCCGACTGGGGAGGCTGGGCCTTGCCGGGCTCCTTCCGAGAACAAGGGGGCCTCCCGGTCTACCGACCGAAGGTCTGGCCCGGGGCTGGCAGCGGTGCCCGGTCTCCCGGCCCTGGGCTCTGCTGGCCGTGGAGACTGGGTCCTGCCGGTCTACCTCCGAGGAAGGGAAGCTTCCCGGTCGACCCGCCGGAGGGGCAGACGGCGTTGCCCGGTCTCCCGGCCCTCGGCTCCCCTCCGGTCTACCGTCCGGGAAGGCTTGGGTTTGCCGGTCTTCCTCCGAGCTCGCCGGGGCTTCGCTTCCCGGCCTACCCCCCCGGAAAGAGAGGCTCTGCCGGACCACCTGGCGCACGGCACTGAACGGCTGGCCGGTCTACTGGGCCCCGGGCCTCGGGAAGCCCTGTCTACCCGCCAGAGGAGCCAGCGGCGTTGCCCGGCCTCCTGGCCCTCGTCTCCCCTCCGGTCTACCAGCCAGGCAGGCCGGGTCTTGCCTGTCTTCCTCCGAGAACATGCGGCTTCCCGGTCTACCCACCCGAAAGCGCGGCTCTGCCGGACTACCTGGAGCACGGCGCAGAACCGCTGGCCGGTCTACTGGGCGCCGGACCTCGGGAAGCCCGGTCTCCCGGCCCTCGGCTCCCCTCCGGTCTACCGGCCGGGAAGGCTGGGGCTTGCCGGTCTTCCTCCCGAGATCGTCGGGGCTTCCCGGTCTACCCACCGGAGAGCGCGGCTCTGCCGGGCTACCTGGCGCACGGCGCGCAACCGCTGGCCGGTCTACGGGGGGGGGGCCGGACCTCGGTGAGCCCGGTCTACCGGCCTGAGGGGCTGGCGGCGTTGCCCGGTCTCCCGGCCCTCGGCTCCCCTCCGGTCTACCAGCTGGGAAAGCTGGGGTTTGCCGGTCTTCCTCCGAGCTCGTCGGGGCTTCCCGGTCTACCCTCCGGAGAGCGCGGCTCTGCCGGGCTACCTGGAGCACGGTGCGCAACCGCTGGGCGGTCTACTGGGCGCCGGACCTCGGGAAGCCCGGTCTCCCGGCCGGAGGGGCTGGCGCCGTTGCCCGGTCTCCCGACCGTCGGCTCCCCTCCGGTCTACCGGTCCCGACGGCTGGAGTTTGCCGGTCTGCCTCCGCGGCCGTGGGGGCTTCCCGGTCGGACAATCTACTCGCCGGGGCCCCGGTCTACCCGCCGGAGAGGCTGCGTCTTGCCGGTCTACTGTGGAGGTCGTAGGACTTCCCGGTCTACCGGCCCGTGCGCGCGCCCCCCCCCCCCCATGGAGCCTCCAGGTCTACGTGGTCGCTGTAACCCGACGACATCGCCAAGGGTGGGTGGGGTTCGTGGCGACAGCTACCGTAGAACTCGGTGACTTTGTAGACCGCCGCTTGGCGGCAGTGCAGCAGGTAGGCGATGGAGGGGACGGGTGAGGGCGTGCGTTCATGCGTGCGTGCGTGCGTCCGTCCTTGCAGGGACGGCAAGGGAGAAAAGTCTTGGCGGGCGGGCGTTCCTTTGTGGGAGGGGGAGCATGCAGAGACACAGGGATACAGAAAGACAAGCACCAAATCACTCGTGCGCTCTCACACACACTTGATTGCGGGGGGGGGGAGGGAGAGGGAGGGAGGGAGGGAAAGAGGGAGAGGGAGAGAGAGACGAGAGAGAGAGAGAGAGAGAGAGAGAGAGAGAGAGAGAGAGAGAGAGAGGGGCAGGCAGAGGCAGGCAGGCAGAAACCAAATCTCTCTGTCTCTCCTCTCTCTCTCTCTCTCTCTCTCTCACACACACACACACACACAAAAACAAAGACAAAAAGTCGTTTGCGGGAGAGGAGAGGAGAGACAGAAGGGCACAAAATTTCTCTCTCACACTAAGCTGACACTCAAACACAGCATTTGCTTGTGTGGAGGGAGAGAGACAGAGACACAGGAGCCAAGTACACCGCACACACGCTTGTGTGCAGGGGAGACAGACAGGGACAGAGAGATGGACACAAGATATCACTCCAACGCGCACACACGCACACCAAGGAAACCACCCCCGCCCACAACATCGCCAAGGTTGATCCCTTGCCCTCCCTGCAAGGACATGTACGCACGTACGCACGAAGGCACGCCCCGCCCCACCCCACCCCACCCGTCTCCTCCATCGCCTACCTGCTGCTCTGCTGCCAAGCGGCGGTCTACAAACTCACCGAGGTCTACGGCAGCTGTCGCCACGAAGGCCGCCCTTGGCGATGTCGTGGTTTGTCGTGGCGATGTGCTTGCGGGTGGGGGAGAGAGAGACAGACCCAAAATAGATCACGGAGAGAGAGGGCGGCGGCGGGCGGGTGGGCGGGCGGGCGGGCAGGAATGCCAACACACACACAAACACTCACGCATCCCCCATTTCGACCGCTCGAATGCACAGACGCATGCACGCATGATCTTGACAACAGTGGGGATACGACAAAGGAGGAGGAGGAGGAGGAGGAGGAGGAGGAGGAGGAGGAGGAGGAGGAGAAGGAGAAGGAGAAGAAGAAGAA
>NC_135668.1:56100014-56102514 GCF_964188315.1 Podarcis muralis
AAGGGGGCCTCCCGGTCTACCGACCGAAGGTCTGGCCCGGGGCTGGCAGCGGTGCCCGGTCTCCCGGCCCTGGGCTCTGCTGGCCGTGGAGACTGGGTCCTGCCGGTCTACCTCCGAGGAAGGGAAGCTTCCCGGTCGACCCGCCGGAGGGGCAGACGGCGTTGCCCGGTCTCCCGGCCCTCGGCTCCCCTCCGGTCTACCGTCCGGGAAGGCTTGGGTTTGCCGGTCTTCCTCCGAGCTCGCCGGGGCTTCGCTTCCCGGCCTACCCCCCCGGAAAGAGAGGCTCTGCCGGACCACCTGGCGCACGGCACTGAACGGCTGGCCGGTCTACTGGGCCCCGGGCCTCGGGAAGCCCTGTCTACCCGCCAGAGGAGCCAGCGGCGTTGCCCGGCCTCCTGGCCCTCGTCTCCCCTCCGGTCTACCAGCCAGGCAGGCCGGGTCTTGCCTGTCTTCCTCCGAGAACATGCGGCTTCCCGGTCTACCCACCCGAAAGCGCGGCTCTGCCGGACTACCTGGAGCACGGCGCAGAACCGCTGGCCGGTCTACTGGGCGCCGGACCTCGGGAAGCCCGGTCTCCCGGCCCTCGGCTCCCCTCCGGTCTACCGGCCGGGAAGGCTGGGGCTTGCCGGTCTTCCTCCCGAGATCGTCGGGGCTTCCCGGTCTACCCACCGGAGAGCGCGGCTCTGCCGGGCTACCTGGCGCACGGCGCGCAACCGCTGGCCGGTCTACGGGGGGGGGGCCGGACCTCGGTGAGCCCGGTCTACCGGCCTGAGGGGCTGGCGGCGTTGCCCGGTCTCCCGGCCCTCGGCTCCCCTCCGGTCTACCAGCTGGGAAAGCTGGGGTTTGCCGGTCTTCCTCCGAGCTCGTCGGGGCTTCCCGGTCTACCCTCCGGAGAGCGCGGCTCTGCCGGGCTACCTGGAGCACGGTGCGCAACCGCTGGGCGGTCTACTGGGCGCCGGACCTCGGGAAGCCCGGTCTCCCGGCCGGAGGGGCTGGCGCCGTTGCCCGGTCTCCCGACCGTCGGCTCCCCTCCGGTCTACCGGTCCCGACGGCTGGAGTTTGCCGGTCTGCCTCCGCGGCCGTGGGGGCTTCCCGGTCGGACAATCTACTCGCCGGGGCCCCGGTCTACCCGCCGGAGAGGCTGCGTCTTGCCGGTCTACTGTGGAGGTCGTAGGACTTCCCGGTCTACCGGCCCGTGCGCGCGCCCCCCCCCCCCCATGGAGCCTCCAGGTCTACGTGGTCGCTGTAACCCGACGACATCGCCAAGGGTGGGTGGGGTTCGTGGCGACAGCTACCGTAGAACTCGGTGACTTTGTAGACCGCCGCTTGGCGGCAGTGCAGCAGGTAGGCGATGGAGGGGACGGGTGAGGGCGTGCGTTCATGCGTGCGTGCGTGCGTCCGTCCTTGCAGGGACGGCAAGGGAGAAAAGTCTTGGCGGGCGGGCGTTCCTTTGTGGGAGGGGGAGCATGCAGAGACACAGGGATACAGAAAGACAAGCACCAAATCACTCGTGCGCTCTCACACACACTTGATTGCGGGGGGGGGGAGGGAGAGGGAGGGAGGGAGGGAAAGAGGGAGAGGGAGAGAGAGACGAGAGAGAGAGAGAGAGAGAGAGAGAGAGAGAGAGAGAGAGAGAGAGAGGGGCAGGCAGAGGCAGGCAGGCAGAAACCAAATCTCTCTGTCTCTCCTCTCTCTCTCTCTCTCTCTCTCTCACACACACACACACACACAAAAACAAAGACAAAAAGTCGTTTGCGGGAGAGGAGAGGAGAGACAGAAGGGCACAAAATTTCTCTCTCACACTAAGCTGACACTCAAACACAGCATTTGCTTGTGTGGAGGGAGAGAGACAGAGACACAGGAGCCAAGTACACCGCACACACGCTTGTGTGCAGGGGAGACAGACAGGGACAGAGAGATGGACACAAGATATCACTCCAACGCGCACACACGCACACCAAGGAAACCACCCCCGCCCACAACATCGCCAAGGTTGATCCCTTGCCCTCCCTGCAAGGACATGTACGCACGTACGCACGAAGGCACGCCCCGCCCCACCCCACCCCACCCGTCTCCTCCATCGCCTACCTGCTGCTCTGCTGCCAAGCGGCGGTCTACAAACTCACCGAGGTCTACGGCAGCTGTCGCCACGAAGGCCGCCCTTGGCGATGTCGTGGTTTGTCGTGGCGATGTGCTTGCGGGTGGGGGAGAGAGAGACAGACCCAAAATAGATCACGGAGAGAGAGGGCGGCGGCGGGCGGGTGGGCGGGCGGGCGGGCAGGAATGCCAACACACACACAAACACTCACGCATCCCCCATTTCGACCGCTCGAATGCACAGACGCATGCACGCATGATCTTGACAACAGTGGGGATACGACAAAGGAGGAGGAGGAGGAGGAGGAGGAGGAGGAGGAGGAGGAGGAGGAGGAGAAGGAGAAGGAGAAGAAGAAGAAGAAGAAGAAGAAGAAGAAGAAGAAGAAGAAGAAGAAGAGGAAGA